>NC_056747.1:1165147151-1165219651 GCF_019279795.1 Protopterus annectens | reverse complement strand
AGATTGAGAGATATGCCATGAGTAAACTTCTATTACTTTCAGTTAAGTATGAATAATTGTTAAATCAATTGACTATATTCCCTCATTCCCTCTGACCCAGGTCATGGCTGAAAAGGATCTTCAGATAAGTCCATGCTAAAAAACAAAAGATGTATCTACTTTGAAACATCGAGTCCCAGATAACCAATTTTCATTTTCCTGAATGAAAATTGTGAAAACCGAAATGTCCAAACTGTGACATTTTCCCAAGGTAAGTAAACACTTTCCCGAATTTACATGAAACACAAGCCAAAGTAAAACCCACCTAGGTGGGGGGGGGGGGGCTGCACCCCCCACAGCCCTCTAACTATATATACCAAATCCAGGATCACACTACAGTGGAGAAAAGGGCATATTAGGCAAGTGTTTACTTACACTGGGAAAACTTCGCCATTCTGGTATTTCAGTTTTTGCAATTTTTGTCTCAGGAAAATAACATTTGGTTATATGGGCGTCAATGTTTCAGAGTAGATCCATAAAAGATATATGTGTGTATGTTTATTTATAAATAAACCTGCTACATTATTTCTGTGATTTAAGCCATATGATCATGCTTATTTTACAATATGATCACACAACTACACATACGTATATCTCTCCCAGAATGTTTTGGTGAATAGATGCCATGGATGATTTTTTTGGCCTGTAACACAGCAGAACATGTCACTGTGTGCATTCATTCACAACACAAGTGCAAGAGTCACTTTCCTATGTTATAAACACACAGGCACAATTATGTTTGTGTGTGTGTGTGTGTGTGTGTGTGTGTGTGTGTGTGTGTGTGTGTGTGTGTGTGTGTGTGTGTATATGTGTGTGCATGTATGTGCTTGTGTGCGTTTGTATAAAATTTACAGATATATCCTTGTTTTCTGAAGCGTGAAGAAGCATATTCTTGAAATCATAGTTACTCACCTTCCAGACATCAGGAGTCACTTTTTCTACCCATGAAGTGGCTGAAGGCACATGCTGATACATGTTCAATACTATCTCCATTGTTTGCGGGGAGAGAGCGCACAACTTAAGCATCTGAAAGCAAAATGGTAATAGAAAAATAGTACTTACACCTAGCTATAGAGTCTGCAGTTATTTTTAGCAATAACACAATAGACTGAGATTAATTTATTTGTTAGATAACAAGCATGAACTTATTTGAACAAGATTAGGAAATCTGCATTCTGATCGTGTTTCAGCTACAGACATCAAGTGTGCAGTCCTGGTATTCTTACTTAATGAATCTAAGCTACAATTAATGTTTCTTGGTCATTTGTATCATACTTTGGAATTACTTAACTTGGGCTAGACTAGTGACATAGACATTGGACATTTGACTGTCCTACTGGCTGTTCAGTGAGATTCAGAAAGAATTAGAGCCTGTCAGAGGGCTACCTAAGTCTGGATGAACTGAGCTACTAATGACTGTGGGCAGTGGAGGCAGGAAAGAGAAAATGAACAAGTTTAGAGGGAGAGTGGGGCATGTGTGGTAGGCTGTACATTCTCATGAAATCAATCTATACCACAGCAACAAGGAAGAAAACTAGACAGGTAACTATCATGATGATGCTCCTTCTACCTTGGAGGAAATCAGGAAGAGTCACAGCAGACCTAAACTGTACCTCTTTCTGAATGGAGGTGGATAGGTGTTCCAGTTTCATTTCCTGTTTGGGGTGCTGCACTGCATGATCGGATATTGGACCACAGTTACTGCTGGTGGGGATTAGGCTTAGTTTACTGCAATCAGTGGTCTTCTGAGAGATTAAATGCTATCTTGCTAAAATCTATATGAAAGTCTAATAAGTACTAGTATTACCTGCAGGCTTATCTTTTAAGCATCATGAAAATAGAACATAAATTCAGCTCAACAAAACATTTGGTTATTTGAACTGAAAGTGAATAGCTTTCTACTTACAAATCATAATCTTCTTTGATGAGACCTTAAAACAAGGTCCCATCTGTGTGAGCTGGTGGTAGCTTAGGTGGATGTTAATAATCCCATGGCAGCTATCAAAAAGAACAAGGGGGGAGCCACCACAGACCCCGGGAACTACCGCCCCATTAGCCTGACGAGCCTGGTCTGCAAGGCCATGGAACGTATCATCATGGAACTTATAAACAAAGATATTGGTAATCTCCAAACTCTGGACCCCACCCAGTTTGGGTTTGTAAAAGGCAGATCATGTCTCCTAAACCTGATAGACTTCTTTGAAGCAGTCACCAAAGCCGTAGACAAGGGTAAGGTGGTTCACACAGCCTATCTAGATTTTGCCAAGGCTTTCGACACCATCCCCCACTCTGGAATTATAGATAAACTCACTAAACTAGGTATAAATCCCTATGTTACAAGATGGGTTGCCAACTGGCTCACTGACAGAACCCACACTGTGAAAGTAGCAGACTCCAAATCCGACTTTAAACCAGTGACAAGTGGAGTACCACAGGGTTCAGTCCTGGGTCCTCTCCTGTTTGGTATCTACTTCTCTGAAGTACAGGCTAACACAGAAGGTCTTTGGCTAACGAAGTTCACAGATGACTGCAAACTAGGAGCCATAATTGAAACTCCTAACGATGTGGACATCCTACAAAAGGGCCTCACTGAGACAGATGCCATGGCCGCAAGCTCAATGCCAAAAAGTGCATTGTCATCCCCTTTGTTAAAAACTCTGTACCCATGAACTACAACATAGGCGGTAGTATACTTAATACCGAAAGTGTGATAAGAGATCTTGGCACACAGGTGGACAGTAGTCTCTTCTTTGATAATCACATCATCACAGTAGTCAGAAAATCCTTCGACGTGGCACACCTCATCACAAAAGGTTTCTCATCCAGAAAAAAAGTGGTCATTGTCCCCCTCTACTCATCACTCATTAGACCCATTATAGAGTACAATGCCCCTTTTGGTATGTACCTCACAAGACATCTACAACAACTGGAAAGGCCGCAGAAATACCTCACAAAGAGGATTACCGGCCTCAAACAGATGCCCTACGCAGACCGTCTCAAATAACTCCAGCTTTATTCCGTCACATATCGTCTACTCAGAGGTGATCTCTACAAAGCTATGTCAAACCCAGAGCTGTTGGACATGCTCCACTTAAAGAAATCCCAATCCCTCCGAGCTACACGCTCTAGGGACCTAAACCTTGTCACCACAATAAACAGAACATGCCGGAGGGATAGATTCCTGTCCCAGAGACTTCCCATACTCTAGAATAAACTACCTATCTATATCAAACAAAGCTCCTCATTAGCACTCTTCAAGAAAAATCTTGATGATTGGATGGGAAATAGGAAATTCACCCCGGGGATCACCTCTGTGGCTCTGCTCGATAGTGGCACAGGAAAATAATTTTCTTGGGTGGCAAAAGACAGGGTACCTTTTTGGCTGGGCTTGTATAGGCCCCAGGGCTGATAGCCTAGTACCTACCTATGAACCTATGAACCTATGAACAAGGGGAAGGTCTCTGATGTCCTGGCCAGATTTCCCTTAGTAGTATCAATACCACCTTGTGTCCCCCCTGAAAAGAAGCTACTAGCCTAGTGTGACTAACTACTAGCCTAGTGTGACTAACTTGATCAATAAAGGCTAAGTAAAAATAACACAATAATCTAAAGATATTTCATATTAAGTTTGTGGAGTTGCAGAACTGTGGTATATAAAGTTGGGGTGTAAAGTGTGATGACAGCAGCAACACACAGAACCTCAATATGAACAACAGCCACCATGTCTAATACTATAGCAATGACCCATGCCTTGGTGTGGGTAATCCTGGATTTATCCACAGTTGGTGTGGTTTGGTCACGAGGATGAAGCCCGAGTGGCCAAACAAAGACAACCGTGGGTAAATCCAGCATTACCCACACCCTTATTGCTATTATACAATGACATTATTTAAGAAAAAAAATAATTACTTTTCTTAAATAATGTCATTGCATAATGCCTCATTGCTGCCCTTCCGCAGCTGTCCAGTATTCTGCGGCAGTTCTGATGTACTGTGCATGCTTAGGCAGCACATCAGAGCTGTGGGCAAAAGCAACAGAGAAAGCAAGATCTCTGTTGCTTTTTACAAACTGTCTCACTATGTTAAAGGAGTTTAACATAGCGAGACAGCTTTAAAAAAAGCAATGGAGATAGGAAGATCTCCGTTACTTTTTTTAAAGCTATCTTGCTATGTTAAACTCATTTAACATAGCGAGACAGTGTGTAAAAAACAACGAAGATCTTGTGTTCTCCGTTGCTTTGAAAAAGGAGTTATACTAATGGAAAAAGGTCTGGGCGACCGGACCTTTTTCCATTAGTATAATTCTGATTTACAACGTGCACGCTGACCAATCAGTGTGCACGTTTTCGAATATTAATGGAGGGGGGTCATTGTATAATGTGTATTTAACCTCATTGAATTTGTGAAGTTTATTTTATATAGTTACATGAATGCAGGTGGGCGGACTGGACCCATGGGCCCATTTCAGCCACAGCATGTTGTGTGGTCAGTGCAGTCTCAGCTACTCATGTAAGCTATCATCCTTAGTAAGTTCTGTCATGCAAGTGGATGGAGCTCTGAGTGCAGCACAGTAACCCAGGTTCATCTAGCAGATATGGGTACTGGGAAAGCCAGCTAGAAGGATGAGAGTGAGTGGTCGAGGGATCAAGGCTGGCTCTGCTACCAGGTGATGGAGATGTTAGAGGGACAGTAGGATACTACCCCTAAAGTGGAGTTTATGTAGTAATGCAGCAGTTAATAGAAGTGAGCTCAGACGTTTACTTAGCCTGCCAAGCTACTGTGTGAACTACCACTAGACCAGCTATGCAGGATCCACTTTGGTGGTGTACTAGACAACTGCCTTGTGGAGGGTAGAAAGTTTGGTGCAAAACCCCACAACTTTGCCACATGATGAGAAAATCAGTGGCTCTTGTCTCCAGCCAGTGCAGTGGAAAACAGAGCTAGAGAAAGGAAGATCAATGTGCTAAACAGGGTCAGAATTGATGCTTACAAAAACAGTGGGTAACAGAAACTGGGAAAAGCTACAGTACAGCATTTAATTCCAAAATGGCATACTGACAGTAAAAACAATGCAGATCACTTCACTAAGACAAAGACTTTTATTTTAATCGTAAATTGCAGGATCAATAAGACTACATCATGCCTAGGGTCTGATTTGTCAGAAACAAGGAATACATTTACGGTAGACATTATACATTAAATAAGTAATTAATTAATGTAACTGTTTTTTTTTTAGAACTGTCTGACATTCAGTTGTTAATATAAATGTGCTGCAATGGAGTGTTTCTCCAAGACCCTCATCTGAAAATGGACTCTGCCAAGTCAGACTTTCCCAGTCAGCAGGGACAAATAAATAAACAAACTATGCTTTCCAATCACTCAAAGCTTAAAATATAAAACCAAATATGCACCCAGCTGCTCGCGTCGATGAGCAGAAAATTTGATTCCACTGCAGACCTTTTGCAGCTAAAATATCCCATTTTAGAGGAAGCTGGAAATACATTGCAAATTGAAGTTAGTTTATTTTTCCTTATATTACTTTCTTGTAATTTGAAATTGCCTTCTTTCTTCTATTATGTATATTGTAGTGTGTTTTCATTACACTGTGTTTTAATTGTATTCTGTTTTCTATTGCATATTTAAACTAGGAAAGCATCCAGAGCCTTGTCTTATGTCATTCAAGTCACTGTCCCTCTAGCTGCCTGTCCCTTATGTTAATTTGGCCACATAATTCCATCCCTCTCTTCTTTCACTAGCTTTTGTCAGTAAGGACAAAAATCATCATTTTGTGAAGTCACTCCCCTTCAGCTATTTAAATGCATTGGTTCTTCAACTGTATTCCATAGAGGCAGAATACCAAATGCCCATCCCTTCCAATCTATCTTGCTCTTTTAAAATTAGTGGCTCTCCCCTAGATTGCTAAAGCTTGAGTTACACCATCTTCCCATATCTAACTGCTTAGTGCACACTGGAACTCTTAGGATATTATACCATTTTTCCATCTTATCTTTAAAATCTGCAGCATCTAGTCCAAGACCACCAATTATTGGAGAGTCCACATTCTGCCTCTCAGTTGTCATCTTGGGATTAGTGTTTCTGTTTTGCTCCTGGTGAGTGAAGGAGCATAGGGACATTATTTCCTGGACACTGGTGATCACCAGAAACCCTGATAACTGCTTCATAGGTGCTAACTTAGAATTTGTGCTACTGTTTTGCTGCTGGTAAGAGAAGGAGCAAAAGGCATTGATTCCTGACTCTCTGACTAGGCATTAAATGTTTTTGTGGGACCTTCCAAATTGGTCTATTGCTATTGAAGGCATCTACCAGGAAAAGACTACAACAAGCCAACAGATCCCTGCATCATCTAGGATGAGACTGCTAACCACCGAAGAGCACGCGGCCTGCTTCTCAGCTTGGGATTAGTGTTACTGTTTTGCTTCTGGTGAGAGACAAAGCAAAGGGGCATTGTATCTCAGCAGCATGAAGCTGTGGTGAGACCAGCACTAATAGTAGTAATACAAGGCATCATTAAATCCCACCCTGATGGACCTCCTGCATATCCGCAAAAACAACAGCACCAGAATTACACATTCTAAAAACTTAAAAACCTTGCCTGTGATATAAACAGGACCTGCTGGAGAGACAGGTATGTATCTCAGATACCACCTCTTCTCTGGAATAGGCTCCCCATCCATGTGAAACAGAGTTCCTTCCTAACCCAATTCAAACGTAATGTGGACAATTGGTTGGGGAACAGGAAATGCATCCCTGGTGTGGCACCTATGCCTCTAATAGACAAAGGCACCCTGCAAATGGCTCATCTCCCAAGCCTTTGCTTACACTTACTAAGGGTACCAGAACTTGTCAGAGATTTGGGATGCATGGATAGGCTTAAAAGGGCCCTAGTGGCTG
The DNA here is from genome assembly GCF_019279795.1 of Protopterus annectens. NCBI lineage: Eukaryota > Metazoa > Chordata > Ceratodontiformes > Protopteridae > Protopterus > Protopterus annectens. The sequence goes on along the minus strand of NC_056747.1, from coordinate 1,165,212,701 downwards.
TTAGCCTAGCACACACCAATGAACCTGAGTACATTAAGTTGAATGACCTACTGTGAAAAAAATGGGGCAAGGGATAAGACAAGAAGGGGATGAATACACCATGTTCATTGGCTAAAATGGGGGGTGTGGGACAAATTGACAGTACATAGAGAATATCATCTGTTCTGACACAAAGCTGGACTTCACTGATGGTGATGCAAGTAGACATCAGTCTGGGCATATGAATAGGAATGTGCTTAAAGGACAGCCACTGAGGCTGTTATTCATCCAACTTAAAACTGTGAAGCTATATGATGGGTATGCAACAAGTCCGTTCTCCCACTTATTAGAAGCTGGGTACAGCAAATGATAAACACACAAGAAATGCTATTTTAGCTCTTTGTAAGCTAACAGAACTATGTAAAAATTTACAGTAGTTCTGGATACAAAAGTGCCACAGTAGGAGAGTTATTCTGGGTCCATTATCTTATAAAGCCACACTGCAGTATTACATTAAGCCTAACAGAATATAACTGGTTCAGTGAATTACTGTTAAACTTGGTTGCCTTCTTCAAAACAGTCACCAAAGCCATGGATGAGGGGAAGACACTGCACACCATCTACCTTCACTTACCCCAAATCTTTGATACTATTCCCCACTCGGGCATAATAGATAAACTCTCCCAGCTAGGCATCAACCTGTATGTTACCAGATGGGTAGCTAACTGGCTCACTGATAAAACCCACTCAGTCAAAATAGGGGAAGCCACCTCTAGTAGTAGACCCATAACAAGAGGCTGACCAAGTTTGCAGATGACTGCAAGATGGGCACTGTCATAAATTCCCCTACTGATGTGAACATCTTCCAAGAGGATCTTACCCAAACTAATTACTGGTGCCAGAAGCATGGCTTCAAACTGAATGCCAGGAAATGCATAATTATCCCCTTGGGGAAAATGACATCCCCACTAATTATCACATTAATAACAATGTACTAAGCATGCAATCAGTCATGAGGGATTTGGGCACCCAGGTTGATAACAACCCAACGTTTGACCACCATGTTGCCTTCATTGTATGGAAGGTTTTCTACATGACCCACCTCATAAGTAAGGGTATTTCATCCAATAACAAAGAGGTCATAACACCCCTGTACTCTTCCCTTGTCAGACCCATTATCGAGTACAATGCCTCCTTCAGCATGTACCTTGCCAAGCATATGCAGCAGCTGGAGAGACCACAGAGGTTCCTGACCAGGAAAATCTAGGGTCTCAAGCACCTATCCTATACAGATAGGCTAAAAGTCCTATCCCTCTACTCAGTCTCATACAGACTGCTCAGAGGTGACCTATGTCTGGCATACAAGGCCATCTCAGACTCAGCCTTGATGGAGTTGCTGCATATCCATAAGTCAAACTCCACTCACGCAACCCACACACAAGGCCTCAACCTGGTCAGTGACATTAATAGAACTTGTTGGTGGGATAGATTTGTGTCCCAATGACTCCCCCATCTGTGGAATAGACTCCCTCTCCATGTCAAGCAGAGTACCTCTCTAGCCCTGTTTAAGAGGAACCTGGATGACTGTATGGGAAACAGAAAATACACCCCTGGGATCCCACCTGTGTCTCTGCTGGACAGGGGAAACAGGTGCTGACTTTGTGGGAACATGGCTGAAATTCTTGGCTAGGCTTATAAGGGCCTCCGGGCCAATAGCCTGGTATCATCCTATGAACCTATGAACATCTTTTCAATGTACATAACTAGTTTTGCATCTAGTAGATTATACTTCCATGCAATTATTTGTTTCCCACAAACAGAGCAGAACAGAATCCAAAGTTTCTAAGCTAACATTTAAAACTATTTACTTTGCTGTCTGGTACCATCCAGTGTATGCATTATTTGCATTTGGTAATGGCACCCAATAGACTCCAACTCCCCAGAATCCCCTGTTGGGTACCACTGGTATAGGGAAATGAATGATTACATATCTTAGTCAATCATATTCCTTCATTCAATATCCATTTACCCTCCAAATCCAATTCAAGGTCATGGTGGAGCTGGAACCTACCCTGGCAGTCAGGGTACTCATGGTAAAGAGAAAGTAATTTTGAGCAGAGACTAGCTCATTGCAGGAAGCATAGTAATGCACTTATGGACATTTTCGATGACTGTCACTTTACCTACGGATTGTCTTCAGGATATGTGAGAAAACCAGAACACCAGTGAAAATTCAGGTGGATACTAGAAGGACATGTAGTTTGTACACAGAAGGCACATCAGCTGAGGGCTGAATTTGATATCCAGCTTCTGTGAGACAGCAATGCTAAACACTGCACCAGTGAGCAATTCTTCCTGGCTGCTATTCTAAACTGTTCTTCCATCCTATCACAGTGTGCTTTTGAACTGCAAACTCCTAATTTGTCACTACTTGGTGCTAACATTAGGGATTAAGATATTGCAAAGTTTTGGCTCTAGGTCACTTTACCATAGAGGATATAGGAACCAATGTACATAGCAGCCCAGCTGTTGAAGGAATACACAAACACACACACACACACACACACACACACACACACACACACACACACACACACACACACACACACACACACACACACACACACACACACACACACACACACACACACACACACACACACACACACACACACACACACACACACACACACACACACACACACACACACACACACACACACATTCACTTTATAATCGCAAAATACTGAAATATTGAATTTCAGTATCTCGAGACTATAAAGCTGAAAACTCACAAACCCGAAACCCAAAACCGCGAAATTCAAAACCACAACTGTCAAAAAAACACTACACCACACAAACAAACACAAATACACATACCTCCCGACACTACAACAAAGCAACACACACGAACACAACAAAACAAACACACACACCTACCCTTCCTATAAGCAGGGGGACAAGCCCCCCCCTGCACCCCCCATACCCCTGCTACTTATATATACTAACTCCAAGGTCACACTAAAAACCAAAAGACAACCCACCACCACACATTCTACACCCCCCTTGCACAAACACACATCACATACATGCAAACACCACCACTCTCAATACTTACACACTCATACTCTTACCTAACTACCCGAACCCACATCTAAAAACCCCCAACACACTCACATACACACAAACCCTCCCCAAAACCCTTAAAAAAATTACACTTACCTAACATGCCATCACTAATGCGGGTTTGACATTCTGCAGTTTCGCACAACTGCAGATTCAACACTTTGGTCTCGAGATACTGAAATTCAATATTTCAGTATTTCAAGATTCCAAACTGAACCCACACACACACACACACACACACACACACACACACACACACACACACACACACACACACACACACACACACACATATTACAAGCCCTGGTGATCGAGTCACCAGAATAAGAAAAAATGACAACTAATTGAAGAGCCATACATACTGCCCTGAACGACATTAAAAAAAGCAGGCATGTTTCTTACTAACTGCTAGTTTGCAATATTGTCTTTTCCCTCTTCATCATACTTACACAATCTCCAACTCAGCTAGGAAACAGTGAAATAATGCTGCTTTGTGACTGGTAGTTGTATTCACCAACATTGCTTGACAATCACTTGGCATTTCACTGTCTGGATTCAGAATTGTCTTTCACTCACTGGGTATATGATCAGTGGGGATTCATAAAGGCTTCCACAAAGTGTACACTTTGTGCAACCTTTTTGAGTTCAAGCCCTACCACAATGCTTTTGCTACCTATTCACTCAGAAAGGTTACTCAAAGTGTACACATTTGTGGTAACCTTTATGAATCCCCTCCTCAGATTTCCTTTTCTTTCTTTTTTTATGTGATCCACTGTACTTTTGGAATACGTCATTGTCATACTGGCAAAAGGTCATTACTGAAACATTACATTCGATCAGTTCGCTTACTCTGTAACAATGAAAAATAAATAAATAAAAGAATTAAAATAAATAAATAAATAAATAGATTTGAAACCTGGAATTTTTATGTGGATTGTTATGGCTAAAAATGTTGGAGAATTCAATGCAACTTTATTTCAGAAATGCAAAAATACACTGTAAAAAAGACACCCTAAAAGCTAGAAATATTTCACAGGGACTGCACACTAACCTTACCTTGCTGGTTATCAGAAAACTGATTGCATGCTACAAAAAAGTACATTCTTATCCCATTATCTAGGCTACCAGAATGTTAAAAACATGATAATGAATCATACCTCAGGATCAACAGCAGCAGCTCCATAGTTGAACAAAGATAGAACGATTCTTTCTGGCTGCCATTCCAAGTAATCTTCAACTGCATGCAAAATACAGTCCATAGGGGTGTATCCAGCACTGTTAGCATCGTTAACTTGTGCACCATGTTGAAGCAAGAGTTCTACAACCCTGGCATGTGCATTCCCACAGGCATTGTGAAGTGGTGTGTGCTTTTTTCGTCCTGCCACCTTCACATCAGCACCACACTCAATCAGCTTTATGACAATCCTGTAATAACGGCCAGAGTCCCTAGGTTTGTCTGCACCAGCGCAGGCAGCATTGAGAGCTGTTTCTCCCTCCCGAGTCCTATGAAAAATGTCAGCGCCATAGCAGAGGTAAAGCTTTAGGTGTTCCTCTAGTCCATGTTTTGCAGCCGTGTGCAGTGCCGTACTATGATTTTCTTTGCTTTGCAAGTTAACCTTTGCTCCATATTCCAATAAGGATTTCGCACATCTGCAAAGACAAAAGTGACACACTGCTGTTATCTTTGTAGTCACAGCCTTCTATAACCCTACATCCATTCCTTCCTTCCTGTCATTATATTTCATGAGATATATGAGCTAATTACTATTAACATTCTTTCACATAACACATTGAAGTGATACCAAAGCAGTTTGATTTGATGTAAGATCAGGTGAATTAAGGGTAGGGGAATTTCCTTGGTATTCTGGCCACACCTTCCTCTAGTCAGTGTAAATAATAGCCTTGGGCCCTGGGTCTTTCCTGAAAAGGCTTCTAGCCTCAATGGGATCTACCTGCTTAGCAAAATTAAATAAACATATCAACTAAATTCATAGGTTCATAGGTGCTTACTAGACTACTGATCTGTGAGTATTTTAAGAACCCTAGCCTTGCATTCCTAATTTTGCATACAAAAAACCTAGAGATAGGCCAAACAAGGATATGTTGGGACATATACTTGTTTCTCTGTTCATGAGGGACAAGAGTACTAAACCAGGGGTGAATTTGTAGCTACCTATCCATTCATCTAAATTACATTTGACTAGAGTAAGAGAAGTACTTTGCTTTATGTGGAGCAGAAGTCTGTTTCATAGAAGTGGTATTTTCAGTGACAGAAGCTTATCCCTCCAACATGTTTTACTTATTTTGCAGAAGAGATTGAGAGCCCTTGAGTGAGGGGTTATGATGCCATTGGACAATGTAATAGGTTTGATAGAATATGGTCTGTTGAAGCTCTATATGCAAGGCAGAGATCACCTCTCATTAGCTTGTGTGATACTGAGAAGAGGGACAAGGCTTTGAGATGGTCTGCGTAGATTTTATGACTTAGACCCTTGATTTATTTAGTGAGAAAACATTGTGGTCTTTCCTGTTTTGACAGTGTTGGACAGGTACATACCAAAAGGGGCATTATATTCAAAAATCAGCCTAATGAGTGCCAAATACTGAGGAATACTTGAATCCTTAGATCTGGATGCAAGACCTTTAGATACAAGCTGTGCAATGAAAAAGGACTTTCTTACAACAGGGATAAGTGGTGATTAAAGGACTATTCATTTTCAACATGGGTTCCCAGATTCCTAACTACAGGATTTATTTTCAGGGGTATGTTGTCAATGTGATAATTAAATGATGCAAAGCCATGCTTGCCGAAGGACACAATTATACACTTCTTGGCATTTAATTGTACTCCATGGTTTTGGCACCAGCTATTTGTGCCCTCTTGGAGGATCTTGGTGTCCTCTAGGGTGTTAATGATGACACTAAGTTTGCAGTCACCTTGATTCCAGCAAGAGTTTTAAATAACTCCCATTAACATTTGTTTGGGGTAATGGGTATTATTAAAGTCTCTAAAAATATTTAATAAAATCTAGATATACATTTTTACATTTTCTAATATTCATTAATGTTACTAGAAATGTCCATACATGGAAACGTTGGATATAAGTCTCCTTGTTACATTATTGAAAAGCATCAGGGTTTGAGAACAAATTTACTTTTGCTTGAAATCACTTTTTACAGTTATAAACACCATGACAAGTTCAATCTGTTCTACTATACATTTTTTGAACATTGAGTTACTGAGTGTTAGATTATGACTTACATTTTAATTTTCCTCATAGCTAGATGTTAACAATTTTGCCAGTACCAGATATCCTGGGTGTCCATTTCACACTGTTATCATCAAGCACTGTTAAAGAAACCAATATAAAGTCTCCTTTCTAAATGGTTACAGTTTTATCAAACAATTTTATTACTACTGGAATATCCATTCCTGGGAATAAATGCACATTTACAATGAATTTTATTTTATTATCCAGGCTAGTTTTTATTGCTACAACACATCTATCCTTATCTTACCATGCATCTATAACTGGGGGCGCTTCATTAATTGATATGCACACTCCAGTTCATCTGCTGATTTAGGAAAACATTGTATGCGATGTTATAACAATATATTTAATTTCTGGTGTTCACTTGTTGAGAGATGTGTTTCTTATAGCACTATAATATCTGGTTTCAGTTTTACTAAGTTTGCAAACATTTTAGTTTAACAGGACTGTAATATTTAAAGAAATATCTGCACTTCAGCTACTATTGTTATTTGGCTTATCTCCATGCAGACTCATCTCTCTCACTTATTATCTTTTTAGAGAATTTCTGTAAGGCAATTAAACTTCTAAAGTATTTCAAAACAGCCAGAGAAGACAGAAAAAGAGGAATGGATATCAGCACCTATTTACCCTCACATCACTATGAACTTGTTTCTGTATTTTTTTCTAAATCTTTCATCAAACAACATTATGGCTGTAACACCCAAGACTGTTTTGACACCACTGATCTTTAGGCTTAACGAACCAGTGCTTACCTGAAAAAGTTGCTATCAGATGTTAAGCATTCTCCAAAGTATCCCACACAAAATATTCCTTACTTTAGTCAGAATTAGAAAATCTTTAGAACATTAACATTAAAACATCAAATGTTACTATGCTGTATTTTTATCATTAATAATATATTTTAACATGTTTCATTTACCAGAGTACCTACGTTCACTTCTACGTTTTTAACTTCTGCAACTACTGTGAAGTCTTATTTTGTTGTACTATAATACAGAATATATTGTTTTTACCTTTCCTATACAATTGGCAATATTTATGTATCTTTAAAGTTTAACATGACTTCTGTCACTTCAGTTTTGTGCCTTTCTTTTAATTATTGGATTAAAAATGAGTAATATTTTCCTCTTTCCAAGAATAAGATACTATATGTAAGTACTAGAATAGGTTGGCCACAAATATACCGAATATATATTAACATTTTCTTGCACACTTTTGACAGTCGAAATACTTTACAGTAATTTCATCACATTTTTCTCTACAATGTGTAATCATAGTAGCAAGGGGAAAGGAAAAGGCAGAACTATGGGATGGAGGTAAGGTTAGGGAGGAAAGAAAATAAGTTGGAAAAAAGGTACTTAGCATATGTTTGCATTGAAAGGCTGAGACCAACAGAGTCAATATTTGTATTAGTTCAAGCATTCATGCATAGGTTTATACAGTATTAATATGTACCAGCTTCTTACCAACAGTTAAAGATGATCTTATTTTTATATGATTTATATTAAAATAGTTCATACCTAGTGAGCCTGTCATGTCTTAAAACCCTGAAGAAACATTTTAGTATGAAAAATATGTTGGTATGATGACATTTACACAGTATTTCTCATTTTGTGACAAATGTATTTGGTTTGATATTGTTTCACTGTTTATTGTTAGCGTATACCAGATCGTTAAAAAAATGTTTTAGTATAATCTTGTATAATGCTGTGTCATGCCATGTATTTAAGACTGGTTTAACTACAGAAGTTTTATATCAAGAGATGATAATTTCATAATATTCATTGTCTTGCAAGTAACTGATTAAATATTAAATTTGAAAATATAAATCCATCACTAATTGCAGCTGCCCTCTGATTGAAATATTAAGGTCAAAATGACTATATCTTTTCCCTCATTTCTTGGGTATACTCACCTGATCCAACTTTTATTTGAAATATTCTCATTTGATGCCTGTCAGAAGATGAAAAATAAATAAGTATTGTGTTTGGAACAGTCTGTAAAATGGAACACTGTTCAAGAAAACTGTTAAAATGGTACAAAAAAATTAAAGTGGTATCTGGATCATTGGTCCTGAGGGATGAACCCCCGACCACAGCCCAAGCGATCCATATCTGATTGGTGATAAGGGTGTCTGAAGGACAGGGTAGAGAGGGCTGAGTCTGATCTATTGATACTAGCAGAGAGGAAGATCATTAGTCCCACCACTGGTGACACCTAGTGGTGTTTGAGAACATCATCCACCCACTGTCTTCTCCCACACTGTTAGGGTGTTTTTGCTGAGTCAGAGAAGTTATATAAGCAGGCATGCCTACTGTACCCAACCAGGCAGTAATGGGGAGTTCATGTACAGCCCAGGGGTGGGAAGGGTAGGCTGTTCCACAGGCTTAAAGCTGGTCTATTTCCTACCTAATGACTTTCCATACTGAGGGATCAAATGGGTCAACAGGGCTTCCCAGGTTGGAACAAACAGACCATAGGGCTTTCAGCTGGCCTGGGACACCTGGGTCTTGTCTCTACAGAATGAATGGGTCAACTGGATACAGCAAGTAGAGCCATTGGGCAGGTCCTGTGGAGGTAGGAAGGGTGAAAACGATTAAATGACTGTTAATTTATGTGCAGAAAAGTGTTAGTTATGTTTTATTGCTTTCAGAAAAAAATGAAACCAGCCTTTTTCACTATTAAATACATTTACCTGTTTGTTTATGGAGCCCTGTCTTTTTTCTCTCCTTTACTAAAAATTAACCAGCAGGTAGACTTGGCTGCTAATTGGCTGATTTTTTTCTAATTATGGTGTGATGTTAATTCAAACAGATTCAGACTGATGCAAAATTGTAAGATGCAACAGTCTCACTCCAGTAAAGGTCTAGGCTACAGATATATACATGTGTCATCCTTCTTTGTGGTCACTGGTGGACCTTCAGAGAGGATCTTGTCTGTGTTTTACAGATGATGGTACTTGTCTGCCTAACGAGGAAAGCGTGTTAAAAGAAAAACAACTGAGCGGCAGTGACAATGCTCATGAGCAAAATCGGTTTACTTTGGTGTGATGGAGCTGGCAATAAATTTCTGAGCAACTTATCATAATTTTGTGTGCTGGAGGTTTTTATTTTTGTGAGTGCACATACATATATGTATGAGTGCAGTAGATTTGATCACAGCATACATTTATCATGTGCTTCTATTTTTGATAAATTTCTTCAGTGAGTACAGTGGACAAATTATATTATGGTTCAACTACAGGAGTCTGATTGTTATTTAATTTCAGGAGTTATCCTCTTTCTCCATGGTTTTGAGACCATGGAGTAGTATATTTAGTTTCCAGGGATGTGAGAGCAGAGCCCCCCATGTAGCAGGGTGTTGGGGGACAAAGCCCCCACATAAACAGAATCTTTTTTATGTGATCGCAAATATAAGATGTTCATTTACGTTGTGATCACTTTAGTTTGGAGTTTTTTTATTAGATGATTTAAATCGACAGTGAATTTTTAGATGATTTTTTTCTCTCAATGAAAGTTCATTGTCGATATGTGTGTGTGTGTGTGTGTGTGTGTGTGTGTGTGTGTGTGTGTGTGTGTGTGTGTGTGTGTGTGTGTGTGTGTGTGTACACATACCCACACTCATTCACCCACACCCATGACTAACATACATAATTGAAAAAAAATTGAAGACACACACACACACACACACACACACACACACACACACACACACACACACACACACACACACACACACACACACACACACACACACACACACACACACACACAAATCACTCAAGCAAGCTAAAAATAACTCCATTGCTGACATGTAATATACACTACATCTAACCTATGCATAAAACTAACACACAAAGCAAAACTAAAAAAACACACATATGGTTTACATTTGGGGATGTCATTTCCCACACTTCTGAACTTTGAATTTGACCCAACACCCCCTAACTTATATATATATGCCAAGTTCACAAGTTGTGCAGTCACAACCACAATGAATCCACCTCCATTCTGCTGCTGTAGTTGACATAATCCATCTTGACTATAGCAGGAGTTGACAAACCCTGAATTTGATTAAAAATACAAACAATTCAAAATATTGACCAACTATGAAGCTGAAGAACTGCATGGTAACCATATATCACATACACTCATACACACATGCATACGTGTGTGTGTATTTTAGACATACATATATATAGAAGTGTTATATTTTTAAATGAAAAGACATACCCCCAGGATTTACTAATCTTCTGTGTAAGACTAGATTAGTCTTACACGGAAGCGCCATTCTAAGAGTATGACAGCAGCGCGCCATGCATATTAATGAGGGTGTGCTGCCTCAACTCTAAAGCTTACACGGAGTGTGGACGAGTGTAGGGGGAGTGTCAGATTGCCGAGCAGTCCAAAAATCCACGCCCCTGCAATGAAGAAACGCCGCAATTTTAAGTTACATGAGCGAGTCTGCTCAGATGTGCACAATGTAACACTACACTCCCCCATATGTTAAACAACTGACAAAATTAAAAATAGAAAGATTTTTTTTAATTTTTTTTATTTCATCCAATATAGCTGCTCGTATTTGCGCGTGTTTGCGTGGGTTTGCCCATTGCTTACCTACAGTTAGCAGCTTAGACACCAGAAGAGGATAATAAGAAAAATATATGCAAATTAAGCAAAATAGTGATAGCGTAGTGGTTAGAGCCTTTGCACAAAGAGGGGGCATTCCCAGTTCGAGTCCCACTACTGCACATTCCATTTTCTGTTGGAAATCTGTATACAAAAATATTTCCTGACATTTTTTATGTATAAGTTTTGTAAAAAGCATTGAAAAGTTAAATGTAGTAGTGAACGAATTATATATATATATATATATATATATATATATATATATATATATGTGTGTGTGTGTGAAGGTGAAATGGCTATGCATTCTGAGGCATGAGTACCCTATTTTAAGCAATATAAAGTACTGCTAAGCACATTTTACCAGTATTGAGCATATTTTAATCCAATTGCTCGTAGCTGCGCACTGCATTAACCAGTGCAATGTCTTTGCTCGTAGCTGCACACTGCACTAACCAGCATAACAATGTATTTGCACGTAGCTGCGCACCGCGCTAACCAGCGCAACGTCAGGCAACATCGAGCAACGTTGAGCTACGTCGAGCATCGTCGAGCAATGTTGAGCAACGTTGGGCAAAATCGGGCAAAGTTGAGCAAAGTCAGTTAAACACGGCCACACCTTCTTTACTGTACCTTAACCAGTCAAGTCTGCCCAGTAGGAAAATAAAAAGCAATGACAGGGCTCAAACTCAGGATACTGTGCACTATAGTCACAGTACTTAACCACTAAGCCATGACAGCATTTCATAAACATGCACTTTCAACAGACACTTATCTATCAAAGGAATTTTAAACATTGCCAGCATCAGCTAAGCAGGCGTGGCTACAGCTGCGTTTTTCCAAAATTGGCCAATCACAAATACGTGTGGGAAATGAGGCATATTTAAGCTCCACAGGTGGGAATACTTGCTATAACTGGTTGTAGCTTCCTTCTGCAGTCAGCATGGCTGGTATTGGAGAAGGCACTCGATTTAGAGCGCAACGCTGGGGCATTGAGGAGTCCAAAGTAATGGTTTGGCTCCTTGTCCACAATCATGAGGAAAGACTTCTGCGGGGCCAGTACCAGGGTACCCAATATAAAACAGAGGCCTGGAACAGTCTTGCCCGTGATCTCACCAGTGCCACTGGTGTTCCTCTGACTGATGAGCAGGTCAGGCACCATTATTCTGACCTGAAGCAATGTAGGGAGGATCAACTGGACCAGTGTATCCAAGAATCCTGTGCAATGCCTAATGCCCCAGTACTGAGTAAGTAGCCATTGTATTAAGTAGTTAAGAATTGCTATGCTTGTCTATACTATGGATAGGTATGTCTCAATATCACTGCATTTACTTCACAGCTGCAGCTGTCCGGGCTATGAACCAGCAAGCCCATGAAGATAGGCTGCCAAAGCTGCATCATCAGGCAGGCTAGTAATTATTCTGCATGTACTGTTATATAAAATAAATGAGAGAGCCTTCAAAAAGTGTTTTATCCCAATAAATAAAGGTGTAATAATCCTTTAATAAATGTATAATTCCTGGAGTGTGTCTGTGTCATTTTCTTTGATATGTTGTACTGTTGCAGTCTACAAATAGTAGTGTTATATTAAGTAGTGTCGACCCACACTTGGGTAGGCTCATATAACGTGGATGAAGGGAGTGCCAGTAGCTTTTATGCATATTTACAGCCCCCAACTGTTGGTTCATGCCCAGCATGTACAGGTTAATCTGGCAGATGAGTAGCTTGATATTGTGCTCCCCAGAAATGTCAGTGTGCTGCCAGAAATGTAGGGAGCTGTTAATATATAACTAATACTTTCACCTCATCATATCTAGATAATTATATGAAAGTAGAGCTGTGAGTGTACCATCTTAGCAGTAGTGTGTGTGAGCAACTCTCAAAATATGTTGCAGTAACATTTGCATCTTGGACAGTTTGTATGTAAGATACAGCTCATGTATATAATGATCTAGCAAACTCCAGTTGCACAATATAAGGACACTGGGTAGTGTAATAATACATGTAAGTGACATATAACTGCAGTTAATAGGAATGTAGTGAAAAGAAGGATATATAAGTTGCTAATTGAGCTATCTTTTTCCACCCTACTGTATGTGCATAAAAATGCAATTCCACACCTTAATCGGTATGTCTAATCTCAAAACATTTGTTGGGACATATGTCCTATTGGTTTATAAATATTTGCATTTATTTCTATGCATGTGCCCTGTTAAAATACCACAATATCGGTAGCCTATTGCCATCAATTCAACCTGCATGCTGTTGTAATGTCCACTATTGTTCTATATATGCATGTGTTATGCTTGCTTTTCAACTGTTGAAAATCTGGTGTGTTGGGTTAATGGGAATACCTCTGCATGCTGTTATAACTAATTGGGAATGCTTTTGACTGTTACTAACCCATATCTTTATTAAACTCTCCAAAATATAGTTCTTATGGGAAGGCCGGTCCCAGAGGACCCACGTGTCCCACCTGAGCTGGCCATGGCACCTGGCACCAGCAGATCTGGTGCCCAGCCTGGGACCTCCTCCTCCATTGGCCCTGTGCCACCTTCAGGTGGAAGCACTGCAGGGGATGGGGCTCAGCCCCCCCCATGCAAGCATGTGTGAAGGAGGGCCGCCTATCACCCGTCTAATGGTCCAGCCTGTGGTGCGTAGAGAGATTGAACGTTCTGTTGCAGAACCTCTACACCAGCTTGAGGCCTGAGTGGACAACTCCTGGGTCAGCCTGCCCCTCCTACACAGCCCCTAGCACAGCCACCCTCTGGGCCATGAAGGTGCAATGGTGACTGCCCACTGGTGGGGACCTCAGTCCCACTGTTTCCATCTGGGGGCTCATGGGCTTGTGATTTCCAAACATCCCTCCCCGTCAATGGTATTCACCCACCACGTGTCATATACTGCCCCTGTATGCATCATTTGTCTTGTCTGATTACCTCCCCAACCTACCTCCCCAAATATACCTACTTCCCCTACCCCACATTCCACTCTCACCTGAAAAGAAAAAAAGGGCAATCTGCTCCCAAAAAAAAAAAAAATTACTCCCCATACATAGCTGCCCATTTTGCACACATGTCCACTGGACACATGAATTCATGTTATTTAATTGGCATTACAACATACTTTGTTGTCCTCACCCCTCTCTCAGGGGTTGAAGGTTTTATATCTACCTCCAAATTTATTGCATATGCACAGCTGTTGCTGTTGAAGAAATGGGCAGCTATGGACCTTCCCTACACCCGTCCTGCACATCCCGAGCTATTTTCTATACTGTCTTTCCCTCTTTGTGCCCCTTTTTCACCTCTTTCCTATCTCCCCATTTTTCTTTTCTTTCAAAGAAATGAGAGCGGGGGTTAGCGGGAGTAAGCACTATTAAGCAGTAGTTAGTGGGTTTACGCGGGTTTGCGCTTGTTTGCGCTTGGCTAAGCAATGCGCAGCAATGGGCAAACCTGCGCAAACCCGCTTACAACTGCTTAACATGCCTTAGTCATTCTGTATATGAGGGCCCTTGTTCTGCTCAGGAGCAAAATAAAACACCTCTGTAAGTCTCGAACCCTGGACCTTGCACACACTACACAACATGAAGTACCACTAAGTCACGGTAGATATACATCAAGTTGGTGATTAAACAAATATATCAGAATGAGTGAATGTAAAGGAAAAATAGGAATACCATACCACACAACTTGTTCTGTGGATGTTAACCAACAGTGGTTGTGGGATTACATTACATGATTGTGATAAGAGAAGCAGCCATTCTAGCAGGAAATAATGTTACACCATCACTTTACAACCCCACACAGTATCACAGCAGGACAAACACTGGCATATCTGTTTAGGGCAGAGGCCATACCTCCCAACTGTCCCTAATTTTCAGGGATGTCCCTCATTTTGAAACAAATTTTAGCTCTGTCCCTCTGAATCCCTCCAAAAACTACTGACTTTGGCCAGAAAGGTGGTGAATTACACTTAATGAATAATGACAATAATTAAGAGTTAGACACTTCTTTTACTTCAGAAAAGGTGTATTAATTCAGATGCTCTGATTCTCTCAATGTCTCGACTTAATGGCACTAATGTTTTAAAGGTGTCCCGAACTGTCCCTGACTTTTTCTTCACTTTTCCCTGAGTCTGTTCAAATATGTACCTGAGTAGTTGAGAGGTCTGGCAGAGGCAGAAATACAGAGGCATATCAGCCTTTCTGCTGTTACACACTGTGCAGATAGCTTTGGAAGGAGTTTCGGAAGCATGCCCTTATGTAGGAATACAACACTGAAATACAAATGGATGCAGCCATGTACTGGTAGCAACCAACTGTAAGAATGCCATTGCTCTATTGCTGAAAAGACCTGTGTGGTGCACAGACAAAAAATAACAGGCTATTCTCTGGCTGTCATGTGGATAGGTCCACAGTTGGGAGTTACGCAGACAGACTACTTGCCTTGATAAACTAACATGTACACAGCAACCCTGTAAGTCCAGCAAGATAAAATCCACACAATAGTACTTACACTCTCTGTACTTCTGCAACCCTACCCAAATGTAGAATATACCTGTGTGTGCAGGGTCTACCAAGGATGTAGGTAAGCAGACTTACAGTACTGAAATGTGTCCAGTTTTTCTGAGCAGCTTGTGCTAATGTCAACACTAAAAAAGCACAAACTGTTTAGAACTGGGTAAATGAATATTCACAGTATAGCAGTTCACAAACAATTCTTGTGCCAAAGGAATACATCTCAATAACTAGCTTTGTATGGCAGTTAATTGTAACAGTTGAAAAGAAAGTACATATTTCCATGTATCTTGGGGGTAGCATTTTTAGGGGTGAGTACATTTCTACACTGACAAGTGGGTACTGGAAGCAGCAATATTAGGTCTGAGTACAAAATGTAAATCTCTGGCTACACCCCTGGCTTCTGATATAAGAACTATACCAACCTTCTGTCTTAAACAATGATGTCCACAGCAAACAAGGATGATCTCCATCTTGGAAAGCTGAAAGGGCCACGCCTACATGAGTCAGCAATTTATAGTACTTGGTTGCTATGACAGTGATTACAGCAATTACTACACAGCAGGCTGCATGCAGTTAGCAAATGGTGGCCACTAATTGGTGCAGAGGCCATCACATGCTCATGTGCAAATTCTTACAAAAGCAAGCTGCAATCTCTGCCAACAAACTCAATCACTCTATTGCAGAGACTGACAGAGAGAGAGAGACAGAGAGAGAGACAGAGAGAGAGAGACAGAGAAAAGGAAAAAGAAATATTACCAAATCATACAAAGGAAAGGTATGTGACACATATATATTTACTGGCATGTAGTAGATGTTATTGAAGAATAGTTTACATAATGTGAACCATTCATATGTAGCAGCAGTACTTCTTTATGCACAGATGTTCTGCTTAACTACTGCTATGGACAATACTGTGTGTACCTGTGGGCAGTGGGACATACCTGTGAAATGTGTAGCTCAGCATTAAATGTAAAAGATCTGATCCATGTTATCTGTGTTCTGTACAGTAGTGTGGCCAATGGCTGTTGGGGGGATTAGCGTTGACATTATATAAACATGGGTGTGACAGAACAACACATGAATGATAGTCATATTAAAGAGTAGCTTAGCACTGGCAACTGCTGTAGCAGTCTAGTATGCTTATCTAGCATCTGTTGCCATATATACCCCCCTAATGTTAGTGTGCATTCATATGTGACACCTGTTTGTGTTGCAGCAAGGCCCAACAGTTCAGCTGTGAGGTCCAGGGACTTACAGTGTGGACCTTGTGTGTGTATGCCACACACATACGGAGAAATATGTATGTGTCATATATATTCACATATGTATATGTGCATAGAGCAGGGGACATATTGCAACTGTTTGTGAAGGGGGGAGATATATATGTTGGTGAAGGTTAGTATGCGCATATTTGTATGTAGGTTTTAGTGTGTGACAAATAAGACAGCGTACAGTCCTGGTATATGACATGTGGTGGTTAAACACTGTGGGTGGTTTGTTCAGTTTGCAATGTTGAAGCCAGTAAGGCCTGCTAAAGCTACCTGGGCTGTGAACACTTTCAATGCATTCATCCCAAGACTGTACGATTTTATTACATTACTGTACACCTTACATCCTTTGTATAATTGATATTCTCACTATGAAAGGCGAAATGTATATGTGCCTACATATATATGTATATGTAGACCAATGGATGTGTATATGTATATACACACACACACACACACACATATATACATATATATATATATATATATATATATATATATATATAGTTATATATACTCATACACACCTACATCTACTTGTTGCAATAGATTCTCTGTACTGTTGACTGACTGTGATGGTCAATATGTTTGTGAATGCATCAAAGATATGTATCTGTGGGATAGCTTAGTGGGAAACTGTTTATGTCATGGTATTATGGGTCCTTGCTTTTATCCTAGCAAAAGCTGTGTATTCTGTTGCTAGGCAGAACAAGTGCAATTGCATACAGTGTGATTAAGTCCCTTGGTTTTAACTAGGGTGTGTCATTGGAGGCTAAAGCACTACATCTATGATTATTGATTGGTACAGATGTTGAATGCAAATCCTGTGTGTACTGTAGTACTACTTGAAGCTTTGGGCCTGTACAGCAAAGTATGGTGTATGTCCACATTGCTTGCATCCAATGTTTTGTGTGGTCCCTGTATTCATCACAGATTACATTTCTGAAGATTAAGGTTGTGTAAGTACTGACACACAGTACTGTATAGTACACACTGAAAGCTTATCTGGGTTGTCATACCTTTGTGTCCTGTAATTACGTCTGATGTGTGTGTGGGTATGTCTATAACACGTCCTTTGACATATGTGTGGTAAAACATATAACCGCGTATCTAGCAGCATTCATAGTGTACTACAGCAGTATGCAACCTATATTCCCAATTGTGCACATATTTTGGCCATGGGTTTGCCATTAACAAGTTGTGTGGTATAATAGTAATACATTTACTGGACTTTACACTGATCGTGATGGATGATATATTTCTTTACACATCAGCTTGATGTATATCTGCTGTGGCTAGGTGGTGCATCGTGTTGCATACAGTGTGCCAGGTACTCTTGTATAGTCTTATATAGTGATTTTATTTTGTTGCTGTGCAGAACATGGTTCATTAGATAGAGAGTGAGCAAGGCACTTTCAAGCATTTGTGGGGTGAGCAGTGATAAGTGGCAGTTACAATGTTTCACTCTCGGTTAGCTTATAGGTTGCTATATATGGCAGTTCAGTGATATCTGTACTGTATAATATTAAATGTGCCATATGACTTGCTCAGCCATATTTTTGTATTTATGTCTTCCAGGGATTATGGCCCATCGCAGGAACCCCAGTTACAGTAGTGCTGAACATGATATCATTACAGTATGATTCAGCACTACTGTCTCATGTTCTCACGAACCAGCCAGGACCAGCAGAAGCATACTGCAATGTGGCAAGATGTTGTCCACAGGGTCACTGAGGTAGGCCTGCATAACAGGACATATGAGCAGGTACGCCACCACTGCAGTGATCTTCTCAGACATGTCCGTCAGCGTGCCGCTGATGTGCGTAGACAACAGCTTGCAACAGGAGGTGGTGTTAATATCCATCCCCCCTCACCAGAGTGGAGGATCTGCTCCTGAGCCTGGTGGCACCTGCCCAACAACAACAGCAGCAGCAGACATACACCATGATGGAGGTTGGAGCCACCCAGCAAGCACACATGGAGCATGCAGGTAACATGGCATATCTGTAGACTACTATTATCTGTATTGGTAGATCATGCATATGTGAGATGTGGAGTGAGTCGTTCAAATATGTGGAGCCTGTTGTTGTGCAATACTGATCCTTTGAAACATAATCTGTAGCCCTGTGAATGTAAACTGTTGTTGTACTGTAAGATTGCAAACACACAGTAGTAATGCCACAGTTGTGGCCACTGACAAACTGTCTCATCTCTATGTAGGTCCCTCTGGGGTGACATCAAGGCAGCGGACAGATGCTGGTGAGTGTGTTCTACATTTATTATTGTAATTAAAAAGTGCATGTCATAGTTAAGGTATAGGCCATGTACACATGTAACACACCTACTATAATGCATGCTGTGCATGTTTGGTGTAAGAGCACGCACATCTCACTAATGTGATTAGCTGCCTCAAACACATGCAATACCCAGACCATCTCAAACAAATGTGGCTAGACTGTAGTGACCATTGGCTAGGCACAGTTGATACTCAACATGCACATAACATACACATCTATGTCATACACATAGCATTTTAACATGCTATACATAAAGGATTCCCAAACCTCTGTAAAGACACACACCAGTATCCAAAATCTCATCCACACATTACACATAATATACCTGAGGGGTAGAGGCCTATCATGGGGCATTTAAAAACTCTGCAACACACTACACATTCATGTCAGGGAATGCTCCTTATTGACCTCCTTACAAACTCATGTAACAACTGGTTGTGAAATGGTGAATTTGGCCAAGGTAGTACAGTTCCGGCACAGCATGATTAGTGCTGGTGTGGGAAAAATTTGTAGCCTTGAGTGACCACCTGATGCTTCATGATGATGGCCTATGGTACTATACCCCATCCAGTTATTGTAACCACAGTACTACACATAGATTTCATTGCTATACACCTTAATGTTGCGTGTGTGCACACATATGCACCTCTAAACAGTATGCATACCAATCACCATTTGCACAACTGACACATATATGTCTTGTGATGCTATTGAGTGTCTAGGTCATATGACACACATTGGGTATGTGTAGTGTTTAAATATACAGTTGTGTTTTAGCATGCCATGTCATGGATGAGACTGGCATATCCACAATATGATCTACACTCACCATAAGTACCGTACATTGGGTATGTGGCCGAATGGTATTCCATCAATTATCCATGCACCACTGATGATGTTGTATGAATACTCATCATGCATGTGCTAAAAATGTGCCCACAATTATTTGCTAAAGACACAGAGGCTGTAATCAGCATTGGATACCTATCTGACACACAGATACACATCTAGCAATGGTATGTACACCTGTGAGTTATGGTGCACAGTACATTACAGGGTTATGAATACCTGCACAGCAATGTTGTGTCCATGTATGCATTGTGTTCCAGGGGAGGGCCATCACCTAATAACAAAACACATGCATCAAAGCCATGTATACTGCTAGTAACAAGGACTTGACTACACTTGCACTGCATGCTGTTGAGCAACACATGTCCTGCATGCTGACATGTGTGATATGACTGTTTTGCTTGTGATACTGTACCCCACCATCACCTGCTATTGTGTATGTTCTGTGATTGTTGGTGTTGTGTGTGTCTGCTTTAGGGAGGAGTGTATTTTTGTATGTGCGCATGTGTGCATGTGCACATGTGTGCATGTGTGCATGTGCGCATGTGGTCTGATGTCATGTTCAGGTCTTAAAGTGTGTTTCCTGTTTTCCTCTCACAGGTGCCGAGGTGGGGCTGGTTCAGTACATCAGGGAACCTGATGTCACTGAGACAGACAGTGATGATGAGGATAGGTGTGTTGAGGCACAGGCAGGTTTGTCAGGGTCTGTTGTTGGGCCACCAATTGACATTACACAAGTCTCCACCCCATCCATGCACACAGTCATACTGCCTGTACATCCATCATCACCATTAGCTGGTTGGCACTGGCCAGGACAGTGTGGTATCTATGGCACATGTATGAGGACACAGCAGCCATAGCCAGATGTCTGGAACGGTACCACATAGGCAGATGCCCAGGGGTTCTCGTCAGAGCACTTCTGGTTATCATGCCCCTGGCAGACATGCCGCACCTCTTTCTACCACACGCATGTTCCAGGCTGTCATGGAGGCACAGGCACAAATGGAGTGGTACATCAGATAGGGACTAAGGGAACAGAGGGCTCATAACACCTCTGTAAATGACAGTATCCATGACCTAGCAGGTGCCACACATAACTACACTGAGGTCATTGATAGACGTTGGGGTGAGACATTGGATGTCCTCCACAATGTCATGTCCATGTATCAGGACAGTGCGGGATAGTTGAGACGTCAACATGGACGTATGCCTGCAACATCAACAGCTGGAGGTCGCCGTGGACATCCAGCAAGTCACAGCCGCTCTCGTAATGCCAGTACAAGCCCCAACAATGTTGGGGGGGGCTTTCCATAGACTGTCCTAGCAGACCACGTGCACGTGGCTCTGGCCAGTCCCAGCAGGGACCTGGATCCAGTGGACATATGTCAACCTCTTCATATAGTACCCAGTCTGGATGAGTACCTGATACCGTCTGTAGCACCCCTGCCAGGCACAGGTTCCGTATCCGTGGCCAGAGATGGTGATCTGTAAAGCCTGCCAGGTACAGTCTGTAGCTGTCTCATAAATCCCCGTATATGGCAGCCACTTGGTGGAACTGTGTGCATGCAGACACACACACATAAACCAGAAACCTAGGCAAACACATACCTGCATCAGCATTGGCCCATAACAGTACTCATGGCCCTCACACACACACACTCGCACACACATGTCGATTGTAAGGCTCAGTGTAGGCCTCTGGCAAACCAACAACACACCCTGTGCATATGATGAAACCTGTGCCACCTCCTGTCATCTGTAACATTGATGCAGGAACAGGCTAACATGGTGCTGATGCACAGGGTGACTTTAATAAAGTATAGCAATGGTTGGATGTGTAGCATGTTGTCAGCAGTAAAGTGTAATGATATCTTTGAAGGTGTAGCTGAGCAGGCATGATGCATTAAAGCTGTAATTAGCAATGTTGTATTGTTTTCACCAGTGTTTATTCCAAATGTGTTTTGTTTGCCCATGTGCCACTTGGCTGATGTGTGTAGTTGTGTCAGCATGCGTTATACAGTGGACAGTAAGTGTGGGGTGTGTGCAATACAGGTTTGCAGGTGCCCATTTGTGAACATGGTGGAGGAGCACTGTCTGCATGTACATGCATATTGGACACATGGGCAGGGTGACATGCCCTGTATTGGCCAGTGTTAACACTCCACAGTTTCTATTGGTGGCCAGTATACATTGTACTACACACATTTTGGAACTTGAGTACACATGTGTGTGTATGACACGGGTTGACACTGTGCTGTGAGTGATGCTGTTGTTGCTATCTGTCATTGGTTTGCATTACTAAGGTTAACACTGTCCCAGCTGCATAATCCTTTAGTAATGCACACTGTTCACCTACAGGGTTGCATGGACCGTGCTATCACAAACACAAGAAATTCTCACTTATACAGTAAACGTGCATTAGTCTCATGGACCCCTGCCATAAACTAAATATATAATAGAAGGTGTGAAGTTGTACCAAAAAAGAGTTACATACCAAGAAGGGATAACCTCTCTGGTCAGTATCATTGGGAAAATACAATCCCTCAATAAACATACAAGGTAAGCTTCAAAATACAAAATGGCAAGGATTCCAAAGACAACACTAAAGCTTTCTTTAGTGTTGTTTATAATCTACAGGGGAAATCTCAGATCAGGTCACAGTTAATGTAAATGGTCACAAAGTACACTTATCTGACTGACATTACCAATTTCTTGTCAGACAGTTTGAATGCGGATTTCACCTCCCTGTCGTTACACAAGGGCCACATTTCCAGACCTGAAGAATGTAAAACCTGATGATTCACAGACACTCTAGTTAAAACATCTCTTTACCAAAGTCCAAACCACAGTGGCAATGGTACTGGACAGTGTCCCTGGCTGTGTCACACACAAGCTGACATATGAAGTCACCACTCACCTAAACACTCTGTCCAGATTCAGCCTCTATAGAGGTTACATACTTGTGGAATGACGCATGGTAATGGTGTTCACAGTCCACAAGGGTTGAGCTACAACGTCTTCTTGTTCTTCTACGTTCGGATGCTCCCATTAGGGGTCGCCACAGTAGATCATCTGTTTCCACCTGCATGTCCTCTCTCACCACAGCCATAAACCTCATCTTAGGCATTCCTCTTTTCCTGTTACCTGGCGGCTTCATCCTTAGCATCTATTTCACAATATACTCTGCATCCCTCAGCACATGTACAAACCAACTTAATCCTGCCTATCTGGCTTGGTCTACTAATCTTTAAACCTGGGCTGACCCTCTAATATACTTACTCCTAAACCTGTCCACCCTCATCACACCCAGTGCAAATGTTAACATAAATTGATTAAGGGTAGAACTACAACAGATCCTGGAAACTCTCTCCCTATAAGCCAGACAAATGTTATCCGGAAGGCTATGGAGCACAGCATTATGGAACTCATTAACAGAGACATTAGTAACCTGCAAACACTGCACAGTACCCACTTAGGTTCTCTAAAGGCCAGATCATGGCTCCTACACCTATTAGACTTCAAGCCAGTTAACAAGGCTATAGGTGAGGGAGGGGAGGTCCACACAGCCAAGCTATAGCTCACCAGCAATTCATACCCATCCCACATTATGGTATTATACATAACCTCAACAGACTGACCATAAACGATTGTTAGATGATGGATTGACAACTGACGCACAGATGTAGGAATCACAGTAACATTTGCAGCCTCCATGTACAATTTTATGCCAGTAACAAGTGGTATTCACCTGCACTCAGTCCTGGGCCACTCCTGTTTGGCATATAGCTTTCTTAGGTGCAAGCAAACACAGTAGGGATATGTCTGCCCATGTTTGATGAAAATGCATGCTGTGGGCTATACTTTATTCTCCAGATGACACACACATCCTCCAAAAGGGTATCACAGAGACAGATACCTGGTGTCAAACTCATGCTGTAAAGCTATAAGCCAAAGAAAGCATAGTTATCTACTTTTTGAAAACAAAGTATCCCCAGAGTAACCACATAGGTAGTAGCCCCCAAAATGTGGAACAGGTACTAATGTATACATAGAGCCATGTGTTTAGTCATCTCTCCTTTGATAATCACATTACCAAAGGGTTTTGGAAATCCCTCTGTGGAGCACATAAGCAATAAAGGGTTTGCATGCAGATCCACAGAGGTTGTTGCACACCTATAATGATTAGTCATCTTTGCCAGACTTTTCTTGATTTGGAACAGGATTCAAATATACCTCAAGCATAAACCCTCACTCACACTCTTCAAAAGAAACCGTGATGAGTGGATGTGAAACAGAAGACGTAGCCCAGAGAACACTGCAGTGGCTAAGCTGGTCACAAGCATACAAAAGTGACTTAAGGTCTGGAAAGTGGCAGCACGCTCTGGCAAAGATAACAGATGTGTTCATGGAGAAAGCAGAGTACCCACCTATGAAATAATTGAGGTCACATGTATGTATATGGCTTTGCCCCACAGCTACCTTACATGTGTAATGCACATACAGTTGTCATTGTGATATGTCATACACTAGAAAAATCAAAACACACTCCACATTGACCAACGGTGTCACACACCTGGAACACACACACACAGTCAGCAAGTGCGAGATTCAAACTCCTTCCTAAGTACATTACGATACTACAGCAGTATGCATTTACACGATGCACTATACACATTACTGAGATTTCACCTTTCCACAGGTATATTTGTAGGATGGTGACATCATCAGACTTGACAAAGATGAGTATACCACTTTTAAGGGGTGTGAGTAGTCTCCACAAAGGTTGCTCTTCCCCAGGGAGACACACACACTCACACACACACAGTTGGCAAGTGCAGAATTCGAACCCCTACCTAACTACATTATGATATTACAGCAGTATGCATTTACACGACGCAGTACACATTACTGGGATTTCTCCTTTCCACAGGTATATTTGCAGGATGGTGACATCATCAGACTTGACAAAGATGAGTATACCACTTTTAAGGGGTGTGAGTAGTCTCCAAAAAGGTCACTCCTCCCCAGGGAGACACACACACTCACTTGGCAAGTGCAGGATTTGAACCCCTACCTAACGACATTATGATACTACAGCAGTACGCATTTACACGACGTGCTGTACACATTACTGGGATTTCTCCTTTCCACAGGTATATTTGTAGGATGGTGACATCATCAGACTTGACAAAGATGAGTATACCACTTTTAAGGGGTGTCAGTTGTCTCCAAAAAGGTTGCTCTCTCCCCAGGGAGAGACAGACAGACACACACACACACACACACACACACACACACACACACACACACACACACACACACACACACACACACACACACAGTTGGCAAGTGCGGGGTTCTTAATCCAAACTAAGTACGTCTTTACACTTCAGCAAGCAATATGGAGTTACAGGGTGCAATACAGACATTACTTGCTGACAGTTTGCCCAAAGGTTTTTTTCACATTTGCTAACCTCAGCAGGCTTATCATACTAGGTGTATTGTGAGTGTATTGTATGCACAGGCCATGACCATATCATATATGGGTTGATGCACCACATGCTGGCACACACAGAGTCTAACACCGGTGGCTAAGCTTTGTCAACCCAATACTGGACAATACAGTCAGGAGGAGTAGGGTCATACAACCACAACACCAACTGTCTCACATAGACCTACAATATAAACACCAGCAAAACACATACATAAATACAGATTACCATACTCGGAGAATACAAATATTAATCTGAAAAAGAGAGAGTGTCCTTCTAATTAGACAAGCAAGCAACATGCACCTCCAAGCACACACCAGAAAACACATAATACACCAAAGCAGTGTGCCTCACAACAGGCCCTAAGGCAAAACAACATACCCAAAACACTAGTAATAGGTGACTTCATAGTCAGGCACACAGATGTTCCACTCACTCGGCTGGACAAGGGGAAGGTTACTGTCAGTTGTCTGTCAGGTGCTATGATCCACCACATAACACAAGCACTTACATCACTCCAGAACAGGTACATATATGATGTGTTCTTTGTACATGTCAATGTGAATGATCTGAGACATACCTCCCAGGACAACATGACAAGAGATATATAGTAGCTCTATGATCGTGTAGCCCAGGCTGGTATGACCCTGACCTTGAGTAGCATCTTACCTTCACCTACATGATACTGCAATATAACAGAAAGACGATAAACTTCAACAATTGGCTGAGATTCTGGTGTCATTCAAAGTGGATCCAGTCTCTGTCTGCCTATGATGACATGATAGACAAGTCTCATTGCTTCGCTACAGATGGTTTGCACCTGTCGCCCCTATGCTTCTGAATACTGGCCAAGGCTCTTGCTGTCCCCATATTACCTTTTCTAGGTAAGGTTCAAAGCTTCATAGGTTCATAGGTAGGTACTAGGCTATTGGCCCTGGGGCCTATACAAACCCAGCCAAAAAGGTACCCTGGCTTTTGCCACCCAAGAAATTTATTTTCCTGTGCCACTGTCAAGCAGAGACACAGAAGTGATCCCCGGGGTGAATTTCCTATTTTCCATCCAATCATCAAGATTTTTCTTGAAGAGTGCTAATGAGGAGCTTTGTTTGATATAGATAGGTAGTTTATTCTGGAGTATGGGAAGTCTCTGGGACAGGAATCTATCCCTCCGGCATATTCTGTTTATTGTGGCGACAAGGTTTAGGTCCCTAGAGTGTGTAGGTTCATAGGTAGGTACTAGGCTATCTGCCCAAGGGTATTTATAAGCCTAGCCAGAATGTGTTGGCTTTCGCCTCCCTTTTAAATTAGTTTCAAGGGCCTCTGTCTAGCAGGACCACTGAAGTGATCCCAGGGGTAAATTTAAGATTTCCCATCCACTTGTCAAGATTCCTCTTGAAGAGAGTCAGCGAGGGGCCCTGCCTAACATAAACTGGGATTCTATTCCAGAGCGAGGGAAGTCTCTGGGACAGGAATCTATCCCTCCAGCATGTCCTGTTTATACGTCAAGCATAGATCACCTCTGAGCAGACAGTAAGCAACCGAGTAGAGCTGGAGTTTCTTTAGTCGAGCTGCATAGGGCATCTCTTTGAGGCCCATGATCCTCTTGGTGAGGTACGTCTGTGATCTTTCCAGCTGTTGCATGTGGCGATTAAGGTACATACCAAATGGGGCATTGTACTCTATTATGGGCCTAATGAGTGATGAGTAGAGGGGCACAATGACCTCTCTTGATCTAGAGGTGAACCCTTTCGTGATTAGGTGGACTACATGGAAGGAATTTCTAACCACTTTGGCAATATGATTATCAAAGGAGAGGTTACTATCTACCTGGGTCCTTAGGTCCCTAATTACATTTTCCGTACCTAGTGGATTACCGCCTATCTGGTAATTTGTGGGCACTTTGTTTTTTCCAAAGGGGATGACTATGCATTTTTTGGCATTCAGCTTGAGGCCATGGTTTTAACACCAGGTATCTGTCTCTGTAAGACCCTTCTGGAGGATGTCTGTGTCAGCCGGAGAGTCGATTATGGCCCCCAGTTTGCAGTCATCTGCGAACTTGGTCAGCCATAGTCCTCCCGTGCTTGCCTATACCTCAGAGAAGTATATACCAAACAGAAGGGGTCCCAGGACCGAGCCCTGTGGGATGCCACTTGTGACTGGTTTAGAGTTGGACATGGCACCTGCAAGTCTGACCATGTGTGTTCTATCCGTGAGCCAGCTGGTGACCCATCTCATGACATAGGGGTTAGTGTTCAAGCTGGTAAGCTTGTCTATGATGCCAGAGTGGGGAATGGTGTTGAAGGCCTTAGCGAGGTCCAGGTAGGCTGTGTGGACTACCTTCCCTTCATCTATGGCCTTGGTAACTGTTTCAAAGAAGTCAACTAGATTTAGGAGGCAGGATCTGCCTTTAACAAAGCCGAATTGGGTAGAGTCCAGTGTCTGGAGGTTCCCAATGTCTCTGTTTATGAGTTCTATGATAATTCGCTCCATAGCTTTGCAGACCAGGCTGGTCAGACTTATAGGTCTATAGTTCCCAGGTTCTGTTGTGGCACCACCTTTGCGGAGCGGGATGACTGTTGCTGTACGCCATTCTTTGGGTACATAGCCTGTGGTAAGGCTGAGTCTGAACAGTGAATTTAGGTGAGGATTTAGTTCCTTTTGGAGCTCGTGTAAAACGCAGCCTGGGACACCATCCGGTCCCATTGATACTGTGTTCTTAGCTTTGAAGAGGGCTGTTTTTACCTGCATGTCCATGATGTCTGGGGCTCTGCATTCTTCTGGGATGGACATGGGCCCTTTTGGGGGTGAGGGGGGGTGAAGTTTGCACTGAACTTGTCCGCCAGGATGTTGGCAATGTCAGTTGGTTGAGTGTATTTTTTGCCATTTTAGTAGCTCAGAGCATAGCTGTCACTGCTCTTACTTTTGTTGTTTTTCACGTTTCACTGACAGTTTTGTGCTTAGAGAGGATATTTACTTTTATTCATATCTGAGAGTTGCCACCTAAATTTTTGATATAGCTAAAGAAGGCTTTGTGGTTATCTTTAGATTTCTTGGCAATTTTTCTTTAGAAACTGGCCTTGGATGATTTTATGAGCGATCATAGTTTCTTGCTAATAATGATCAGTGATGCCTTTCCTTTTTGGGATTTTGCTCTATCATGTAGTAGTTTCCTCCTTCTGTTGTATAGCTTATTTATGGCCAAGGACCACCAGACTGGTTTCCTCTTTTTGGAGGAGTGAGTCTTGGTTTTACTTGAGATGGCTCGATCCATGCATCCCTGTAGATGCTCATAGAATGCACTTGTAAAGGATTCTGTGGATTGGATAGCATTATCCTGTAGCAAGGGGGCTTTGAAACTTTCCACTTCAGACTTAAGAAGCGTGAAGTTTGCTTTTGAAAAGTTTTTCACAGTGGTTTCCTTGACTGGGGGTGGGGTCAGGATGAGGATGTCCAGTGTGATTACTTTATGATCTGATCTTACCAGTGAGGGGTTTACCTCTGGTATGGAACACTGATCCCCCATGTTGGTGATGATCAGGTCCAGTATGTTGTCACCTCTAGTGGGCATGGTGACCAGCTGTTCCAGGGCATTTGAGTTTATAAACTCTAGGAAGCGTTGGGCAAAGGAGTTTTTACTTGAGTAATTTTCCCAGTCAATGTTTGGGTAGTTGAAATCTCCTAATATCATGGTGTTTGGTATGACCTTTATATTTTCCAGTGTTCTCAGGAATGCTCAGTGAGGGTCCTGAGACAAGGTAGGTGATCTGTAGCAGGCTACAATCTGATAAGCAGCTTTGCCCACTGTTAGTTTCACTTGGATGGTCTCCGAGGCCTCGTGC
This sequence comes from Protopterus annectens, assembly GCF_019279795.1. Taxonomy (NCBI): domain Eukaryota; kingdom Metazoa; phylum Chordata; order Ceratodontiformes; family Protopteridae; genus Protopterus; species Protopterus annectens. The sequence goes on along the minus strand of NC_056747.1, from coordinate 1,165,183,432 downwards.
TGTGCCACTAACCTGGAGGTGTGGGTATCCTTTATGAAAATGGATACACCCCCTCCTTTTGTATTTCGGCCCTGGTTTTGGGGCTGAAGCTTGGAGGGATTGGGATTTCTTTAAGTGGAGCATGTCCAACAGCTCTGTATTTGACATAGCTTTGTGTGTTAGGCGGAGATCACCTCTGAGTAGGCGATATGCGACAGAGTAAAGCTGGAGTGTTTTGAGATGGCCTGTGTAGGGCATGTATTTGAGGCCGGTAATCCTCTTTGTGGGGTATTTCTGTGGGCTTTCCAGTTGTTGTAGATGTCTTGTGAGGTACATACCAAAAGGGGCGTTGTACTCTATAATGGATCTAATGAGTGATGAGTAGAGGGGAACAATGACCTCTTTTTTTCTGCATGAGAAACTTTTTGTGATGAGGTGTGCCACGTAGAAGGATTTCCTGACTACTGTGGCGATGTGATTATCAAAGGAGAGACTACTGTCCACCTGTGTCCCAAGGTCTCTTATCACACTTTCAGTGTTAAGTATACTACCGCCTATGTTGTAGTTCATGGGTACAGAGTTTTTACCAAAGGGGATGACAATGCACTTTTTGGCATTGAGCTTGAGGCCAGAGCATGCCCAGTATGACCTTTCAGTATGTTGTTGACTGATATTTGCTTCGTTTGTTTAAGTGTGTGAGCATGCCCAGTATGACATTTCAGTATGCTGCTGACTGAAATTTGCTAAATTTGTTTAAGTGTGTGAGCATGCCCATTATAGGCATATATACTATATGTGTGTGAAAAATCAAGTTGGTTTTTACTTCAGGGCTCACCTTTGTGTTGTACATTGACAGGACGCATGCTGTGCCTGCAGGGCTTCCGTGAGTCAATTTGCATAGACTTATCAACATTTCTACATACAGGGGGGACAGCTATTATTTGTATGTTTCTACCCAGGGGGGCACACCTGATTGTTATTGTGGGTGTACATAGGATGAGAGGTACACCTGGCACTTATACACATTTGCTAGGCCTGCACTGCTATGTCAGGTACTCCATTTCAGTCTGTACTGTTGTCTATCATACTGGCTTGAGGCATACCACTGTACTACAGACCTTAGCTTCCAATTACATGCATATTAGTTTGTGACTTCATAGCCTACCCAACCCACATCACATTGCCTGGCCTGCTGTTATCTGTCTGCATAGGCCTGGGGGGAAGTTACTCATATGCCTCTCCAGAGGGCATGATACAGCATTTGTTTGTGTTTGCGTTTGTCTACAATTGCCCTGCTGGCTGTGACTGTTAGGTATGTGACCCCCCCCCAACTGGTATGGGTGAGTGACTTAAGTTGTGTCTGTGCCAGTGAAATGCTGTCATGGCTTAGTGGTTCAGTATTATGACTGTAATGCACAGTATCCTGAGTTCGAGCCCTGTCACTGCTTTTTATTTTCCTGCTGGGCAGACCTGACTGGTTAAGGAACGGTAAAGCAGGTGTGAGCGTGTTTACCCGACTTTGCTCGACTTTGCCCGATTTTGCCCAACGTTACTCAATGTTGCTCAACGTTGCACGACGTTGCGCTGGTTAGCGCGGTGCGCAGCTATGTGCAATTGGATTTAAATATGCTCAATACTGGTAAAATGTGCTTAGCAGTGTTTTATATTGCTTAAAATAGGGTACTCATGCCTCAGGTGGTGCTGCAGGGCTGCCTATGTTGGATGCACATAGTACACTCCCGATACATGTTTGAAAACAGGTAGTGTCAAGTTAGGCATCCCTTTTACTGTATGTGCGAGTCAGAGAGAGGTGTTATTTCCAGGGTTTCTACTGAGTCAGTGTATGTGCTATGCGTTGCCTCTTTGCCAAGGCCAGGGCATACTGGGCACGCCTCCTTCTGCCTACTGGGGCAGGCTCAGGTTTTTCCTCCTCTGATTCACGCTGTGCCTGTGCAAGCCTTGGCAATGGTGGGGGGCTGTTTGGCCCTTCCCCATGCTGTTCCTGCTGCAGCTGTTTCCACAGGATCATATTGTGTAGCATGCACATACCATAACAATTTGGGTACATGTAGTTGGTGAGTAGTGCAAGGCTCCACCAAACCGTGACTTGAGCATCCCAAACACACGTTCAGTTATGTTTCTTGTTTGTGCATGTGCCTCATTATGGAGTTCTTGTTCAGGTGTGTGTGCATTTCTGATGGGTGTCATTAGCCACGGCTCCAGTGCATATCCAGCATCCCCCACTAGGTGACCATCAGGGATGTCCCCATTGGCAAATTTCTGGTACAGCTGCATCAGATGCCAGATGTGGGAATCGTGATAGCTTCCAGGGCAGCCAGCACACACATTCATTATTATGCCCTGGGCATCGCACACGACCTGGCAGTTGATGGAGGGGAAGCCCTTACGGTTGATGTAGACCCTACCCGGCTCACCTGGTGGTGCTTTGATGCATATGTGCGTGCAGTCTATTGCACCCACTACCTCAGGGTATTCTGCTATTTGGTGGAAAAGATGCATATTGCTGGCCAATGCCTCATGGGAACTGGGGAAATATATGTGGTCACCGACATGTGCTGACATGGCATCCAGGAACTGGTGGAGTACCCTGGATGCTGATTACTGTGAAATCCCCATCATATCACCAGTTGGTCTACGGAAGGTACCTGTAGCTAGTATTCTTATGTCAACACATACCTTGGTATCCACTGGGATGGGTTCCCCTCCGTTGGTTCTGTGTGTGAGATGTGGCCGGCACAGCTCATCAATTTGCTGCAGGAGGTCTCCGTCCATCCTATAGCATTCCACTATCTCCAGCTCATGTAGCCCCTGGCAGGTTACCCTGGGTCTGTACACTCTTCTCCATCTCCTCACTGTGGGTTGCTCAGCAGCATTCACAACATCACCACCCTCAGCACCTTGCACACGTAGGTTTATGATAGCAAGAGCAGCCCCTAACATTTTGTCTGACTTAAGCTTTTTAAGCTTTCCCTCTTTGTATACTGCAGTGTTGCAGAGTTCTTGGGAAAAACAGGGGGAATGCTGTTTGCAGAGTTTAAAGTGCTGGGCTGGGCTGGGATAGTCTGCTGCCTGTGTAATTGGCTGATTCTGATATATTTCACCTGGCAGCTCTGCTAGTTCTCCTTGGTTAACTTCCTACTACTTCTTTTCCTTCCTTTTGCCTTTCTGTTTCAGCCCGAGGCAGTGCTGCGCAAACAAGCGCACACACTGTGTGCATGTTTGCAAGAAATTTCCGATCTTTTAACAGTGTGCACCTTTGGTTTCAGGTTTTCAAATAGGACAACTGTAGGCACGCCTCTTGCAGTCTTGAGCAACTCAGGGCAAACACAAGCCACTGTGCTCCAATTAGCTTACAGCCTTTCTGACACACACCCCCATGATGTCACCTATATTCTACTCTACTACTCACCTACTCCTACTCTTACACTTTTGGGACATGGCTCACATGCTGGGGAAAATTGGGATTCACTATCCTTATCCTCATTTGCATAGGATTGCCTACTAATGCATGGTTACATCTCTCACACTGAGCTTCCCCCCCTTAGCAACCACTACTCAGTGGCCATGTTGTCTTCAGCCTGCCATTCACCTGCATGGCAGGATAAGCTTTTTAGTGAAAATGCCTATTTTTGGCTATTTTTAAATTATTTTCTTGTTTTTTAAAGCGCCGCACGCTTGAGTGGTGCTGCGCTATGCTTAAACATCGGAGATCGGAGGAAAAAAAGTTAGATTTTTATATTTTTAAACATTTATAAATGCCAACTGCCTTATATTTGGCCATTGGCATGCTTCCTCAACTGTATGCATCCTTTATTTGGAGCTGTCATAGCTCTGTTTAGCAATTTTCAGAACGGAGTACATTTCTGCAGCTAACACTAATCTTCCAAGGACAGGTTAGTGTTTCCTGGATTACAAATTTACCTCATTTGCATAGCTTTCAGCAGCAAATGAGGTAATTTGTATACCATGACGCTGTCTGTGCAAGAGTAGCTTTAGCAGCTCTCGTGCATGCCTCTGCCGGCTGTTCCTGGATCGCACGGCAGACATATTGCCTGTTTGACATCTTACACTACTCTACAACTCCGTGCAAGCTTTCGTAAATCCAGCCCAAAATGTTGACTTCTGAAACATCAACAAATTAACGTTGACAGCACAACGTCAACATCTTACCGTGCATGCTCTGTGGACTAACCCTGGCGCAGGAAAAAGAAAAATCAAGTGTTTTTCAGAGAGCAAGCCCCCCCTGTAGCCCCCACATGAGGGGCTTTGCCTCCTACACCTCCTGCTAAGTATGTATACTTATTCTGTGTTTGCACAATTCCTGGGGAAAGGGCAAATTCCCCTAACCAAGGATTGTTGATCTCACATACCTGATGTGGACTATTGAGCATTTCAATTATTTAATTAGAACAATCACACACACACACACACACACATATATATATATATATATATATATATATATATATATATATATATATATATATATATATATATATATACATACATACACATGTGTTTGTTGCTGGCAAATACATAATTCTTAGCAATCTCATGCCTTTAACAAACAAAACTAAAATAACACTTTTACTGAACCTATACTGAAACTATATCCCAGGTTTTCCGCAGTGGTGCAGCGGTAGCATTGTTGCCTCACAGCAAGAGGGTCTCCCGTTCGATTCTCGGCTGGAGTGTGGGGAGTGCCTTCTGTGTGGAGTCTGCATGTCCTCCCTGCGGTTGGGTGGGCGTTCAAAAGACATGCGTAAATAGGCGTGCCTTCATTGAAGGTTGAATGTCGAGCTGGCACCTCGGCGTTCGTGAAAATCTACTGCCAATCATTAGCAGACCAGAGTTCCACTGTGGCGACCCCTAACCAGGAAAAGCCGAAAGACAACAACAACAACAACTGAAACTATATCCCTCTTTCATGACAGTCCAGAAGATTTTGTGATATTCCTATTTCTTAATTCTTCAGTAATGGAATCTAGAATAACATATCAACACAGGAATCAGTCCAAATACAACTCACTTCTATTTCTCTCTCTCTTACTTGTTGCAGCTATCTTAGATGAAGAGCCATTTATATCCAGGAATTGCCTGTTTTTTTTTTCTTTACTTTCTTCAGGATTTGTCTACAGAATCTCTCAGGTTGCAGATCCTTGGTTGCTTCTCACTCTACTGGGCTTTTATTGCAGATCAGTAGCTGTCCATCTTCAGCACCCCCCACCCTTGGGATCTCTTAAAAGAAATCTTGTGGAAGTGTCTTCCTGTGTATTTCCTTCCTACATAAAACATATTTGCCACTATGGAGAGCTCATACGTCATCATATAACCCTTTCAGAACAGTTTTGGTATGAGAGTCACTTGGCCAGACCAACAAATGCTATCTTCATAGGCCAACCCTTATGGCCTGGTCATGCAATCATCCTTCAAATAACTGGAATCAGTTATACATGTTGTATACCCACTGAGTTATATCCAGCAAAATATGTGGCCTTTGCATCAGCGTCCTGCAGGATTTTTTATTTGTGTTAGTCCATCCTTCAATTCATACTTCAGTGACTTCTGATAGAGTCCTTTACCTTTAATTCTGCAGACCTCTACTTCTGTGCTGAGCTGTCTTCTATTAAAGTAATTTCACACTGCGCTGTATCCATCTTTTATTTGTTGGCTTTTTGCAGCTCCAGTCTTAACTCGGCATGTTCTGACTTAAAGGAAGCCACCTGCTCATTCTACAGAGGCACCATATGACTTGCATTTTCTATTCTTGTTATCAAGTTTGCAGACTCATTTCTTCTCTCCTTCACCTTTGTTTCCATTTAGAGCACATGCCTTTCATTCACAGCCATAGTAGGCATACAACCTGTCCTTATCATCTCATAATTAATATTTTTATCTTTTACCTGTTCCTATATAATCTGATATGTTTTTAACTTTTCTTTAACTATATTTAGTTTGTGTCTTACTTCAAGTACTTGTTTGCATTGCTGATTTATCTTAGATCTAAAATTATCTGCTCTTTCACAGTTTTTTCAAATGTGTTCCTCAGATCACTTTGTTCTACATAAGTAATATATCATATCGCCCATTTCTCTTTCCAGCTGTTGCTTCTGTGTTACTACTTTATTTGTTTTGGACAGCAGCATGTTGGAATCATTTTTAACCTGCTCTCTTTCCTGGTTCACTTTATTTCTTTTTTAATTTGACAGCTTTCTTGCTGAGTGTTCAGAATCAGAGGTTGTTGCTGATATTCTTTCCCTGTCCTTCAGCTTCTGTTCAACATCTGTATTCCACTCGCATTTCTCGCAATTCCATAGTGACTGCCGACTTTGCACAATTGCACTAGTTTCCTGATACCACTTTAATTTTGTTCATACATTCTCTAACGGGGCATTCTCTGCATACTCATTTTTCCACATTGCATTTTCCTGACTTTGAGGATACTTTGTACATACAACATATTATTATTCAGTTGAAGATATTTTTACCTTTTAGAAGAGTTGGGATAGAATGGTTAATACAGCTCTGCTAGAAATCTCTGAACAGACCTCACTCCACTGACCCCTTTTCCCAACCTTTGAATTTTACTGTGCAGTTTAGCAAATGATATTTCAAATGGTTACCCCTAAGTCTGCTGCTCAGTTTTGGCACTGTTTTCCACTTTCTGCATTGAGTTACGTATTTTCTCTAGTGTTACTATTCTCATTCATTTTAATTTTTGATTCTTGCATGTCTGATGCAGTCTTGATGAGAGTTTCAGTACAGCTGTCCACTTATCTATTATATAAGCCTGTATCCCCCTTGTTCCTTAGCTGCAGACATTTTATTAATTTATTTTATATATTCTTTTAACAACGGTGTGGGGGTGATCTTGTCTACTGACCCTTTTCAGTCAAGACCTGAGAGCAAACTCAAGTACAAAAACAATATTGCAATAGAAGCGGAATGAGGCATATACATATATACGGAAGCAATAACACAGCAAGTGGAAATGAGATATAGATCCATATATACAAAACAATAACACAACAAGTGGAATTGAGGCATATTTATATATCCAAAAACAATACACCAAGTGGAAATGAGGCATATTTTTACTTGGTGTCAAACTGGTTCTCTATGTTGCTGTCGACCCTGGTTCCTCATTGAACATTGTCCTTCTTGCAAGGTTGAGCAATTCAGCTTGAAGTCAAATCAGGTTTAGTCCTGACCTCAACTCTTTTCTCAGAGTTGAACTTCTTCTCTGGTATTGACATATCCAGTACCGACAGTTCTTCTTGACACCAATCCTGATTTAACGTAATTTAAATATAATACTGTCCACCTCTCTCAGGCTGCAGCTGGGCATATGTTATGTATTAGTTTGCACAGTTTTGATATAAACTACCACCTTGGTATCATATCACTTTATATGCAACTTGTCACTTCTCCCACCAGCTCCTCCCACCTGTTTTGACAGCATGTGGGCTACGTTTATGATCACCTTATATATACTTTCAAAGAATTTATCTCTATGTATTTATCGTAGTCTGTCCAGGAACTTGTACCCTTAGTCCTGTCCCAAATCAAAGCCAAAGCCATTTTTAGATCTGCTTTGCCCTGAAGGACTATCAAAGCCTCCTACCTCCATTCCAGTATTTAGAGGAGATGTTTAGGAAATGTACATAGATAATGTCCTATTCATGCTCTACAAAGACAAGGGGTTGCCACAAAAGTTCACGACTGCAACCTGTACCACCTCTTATTATAATTAGGGGTGGTCAAACCTTTGGAATTTCTGCATTTCTGAACCCCACATATCAAAGTATACTATCATAGGAATCTGTCTCTGGGTGGTTATCTCAGTTTGTACATGCCCTTCAACCCTCCTTTCTATCCTGATTGGGGGTGGGAGTTTTTTCTAAGATCTGACTATATCTGGAAGATTTATCTTTTGCCTTCCTCCTCCTCCAGTCCAGTATTTATTGAAGGTATTAGATGGACTAGTGACTCTAAAGTGTTCATAGATATGTGTGCACGGTAACGCGTGTGCATATGTGTGTATGTGTGTGTGTGTGTGTGTGTGTGTGTGTGTGTTTGTGTGTGCTATATGGAAGAAAGGCTTGTCAGTCTACTTATATCGGTAATGGCTGTTCATGGGGTCTCTATGGGAGTTGGATGTGACTTGCCAGCACTGGATGGATGCATCTGGGAATTGTATATAGATATATTTATGTTTTATGACTTACTTTTCGACAAAGTTAAGGGAATGTTTACAGAGTTTAACATTGTGATCTACACCACCTCAGTTAACATAAATTAGTAATGGTCAAGTTTTGGGATTTTCTGCTTTAATGTACTCACAATCTACAGATGGGTATAGGAGTACTGCATGTGGTTTACATTCATACGAATGCCTTAGAGCTATATAATAAAGATTTACATTACTGCATTTCATTGCAGAATAAGCAAAGTTCTCACTCACAGTTTTTTCAGAGATGTGCTCAGCACAAATGCACGCACACACACACACACACACACACACACACACACACACACACACACACACACACACACACACACACACACACACACACACACACACACACACACACACACACACACACACACATTCCATTCACCATTTTCTTTTTGGCATGAGTTTTGCACTGGCTAGATCATTCTTATATCTCCTGTTGTCTCCTGATATACTGAGAACAGACTGATAGGGCATGCCTCCATCTTTCTATTAATTTTGCCCAGTTTGAGATAAATAAGCTTTGACCCTCTCATCATGGATATGCTGCATTGATTTGGACCTGACTCGGGCTCTTCTAGCTTATCCTTTAAATAAATGGGTATCAGCTTTTGTTTCTTTAAGGCATTATAATGCCCACAATACAAGGCTTGGCCTCTTTAAAAGCATGACTTCGACCCCCTCCCCCCATGGTAAGGTCATGAGACTGGTGCTTTTTCCTGTACATCAGTGTTCAGACTGAGGGGAACCTTTTCTGTTTCTCACAAGACCTCTGTATAAATGTAGCTCAGAAGTACTTCCAACACATGTTCTACTGTAATCATATTCGCATTTAGGAGAATGGAGATTAAAAAGAAACAACATGCCCTGTTAGTCTTCAGTTTAGTAGCTGTTAGAGGTTAGACCATCCAGTAGACCTTAACCACACTAGAGCCTTTTCATAGAGTGTGGTTCCTTGGTTCTTCTAAAGTCTGTTCTGCTTAACTTCAGCAGTGCTGTTAACATGATTGATATTTCCTTTCCCCTTGCTGTCAGATGTTCAGTGATGCACGTACAGAGCCACAGGCAATATTGATGGCTGTTTAAGCTATCATAATCTTTCTGTTTTGGTTCTCTTATTTATGTTTCTGCTGTTATCCCCCCTTCTTTGTAGATAGTTTAGCCCAAGCAGAGACTGCATTCCACAATGCAATCTGTGGGATTCATTAATGATTGTGAAGGCTTTATGCAGAGTCTAAATGATTTAAGTGCGTTAGCACAATGAGCAGAAGTGCTCATTGAATACTGTTAGATTAGGGACCTCCATTTTAAAGTAGTTATTAGGCATTATGCAGACTAAAAGTTAAAATATACAGTGTCAGACATGTATGTATTTAGTTTCAGAAAATGACAGTTTATTAGAAAGGAAAGATAAGCAGGAAATGTGCAGAACATACAGAAATACAGAATGGTCTTTTCTCAAGGGAAAGATACAATCTTGCCAGCTACAGAATGTTCCTTAATGGAATGTTAAATAAAGCATATATGAGACAACCAAAGTTAAGGGGAGTGAATGTGGTTTACAAAGGAAAATCACTGGATTGAAGCAATATAATATATTGTGTTCAAGATAGCAGTTCAGTTAAGGTTAGTCAGTTCATTCGACTTGTCATTACAGAGAAGATTAAGCTACAAAACAGACACTCGAGCCTGAGTACAGAAGACAGGTCAAATAAAGACTATTTTAGTTTACGTTGTTCAGGACAATCAGAATATGACGCGCAGTTATTCACATCAGAAACTATAGTGATAACCAAAGGCACAAAACAGGGCTGTCCGATGTCCCCAATCTTATTTGCATTAGCTATGGAACTATTTGCTTCCTCAATAAGTAGTAACTGTAAAATAAAAGGCATATACATCTATGATCAATTCAATTCTAAGATCATGTTATTAGTAGATGATGTACTTCTCACCTTATCTATTTCAAAAGATTCTCTAAAAGAACTAGATACACAAGTTGAGAAATTCTATACAATCTCAGGTCTTCATTTCAACAAAACAAAATCAAACTACATGATTCTGAACAAAAATAATTCTTTTTTTGTCAAACTCTAATTATTAAATAGGTAAACAAGTCTCCATCATAAATTATCTAGGAATGATCCTATGCAAAATATAGAAAAAACACTAACTACAAATTATGAAAAAATCACAAGTACTTTAAAAACCCTCATTGCAAAATGGAATACAATATATATGAAATTTGAAGATAGGCTACAGTTAATAAAAATGATTTTACTTCCAAAAATAATATACATATCTCAAGCAATTCCCATGACACCAAATAAACAAATTCTAAAAGAAATAAATGCAATCCTATTAAATTTTCTCTGGTATCCTAACAAATTAAAACAAAGAGTGAGAAGGTCACACTGAAACACCAATCAGTAAAAACTAAATGAAAACTCCAGCCAAGCTAGAACTTCCAATGAGTGACCTCTCAAACCTCATGTAACAGAGGCACATGGGATATATGTAAATGACCTCTATGAACATCAGGTGTTTCAGCTATATGGCGATTCTGATTGCCATGATGTTTACATTTGAAGTCGTTTTAATGGACAATTTCAGGCCATTAAAGCCAAATCCCACTAGCTATGGATATGCATATTTCGGCCTTGTCATGACCTCGTCAGCATAGCACAAGCAGAGTGTTTGACTAAGTATAAGAAACACAGGGTTGTTATACCCAGTTGATGTCCATTATCATTAGGGTGACTGCAAAATATTCCAACTAACAAATTAAAACAAAGAGTGAAGAAGGTCACATGCATGCATTTGGCTTTAATGGCCTGAAATTGTCCATTAAAATGACTTCAAACGTAAAAGTCATGGGCAATCAGAATCGCCATATAGCTGAAACACCTGATGTTCATAGGGGTCATTTGCATATATCCCATGTGCCTCTGTTACAGGAGGTTTGGGAGGTCCCTTATTGAAAGTTCTAGCTTGGCTGGAGTTTTCATCTGGTATCCTAACAGGAACAGAATAGCTTACATACCTCATATCAGGCCTTGGGATAAAGGAAGGATTAATTTCCCAGATTTAGACTCATATATCAAAGCCTCATCCTTTAGAACATTCATAAACTGGATAGACCCATATTACTCCTCCAACTGGAAATCTCTTCATTCTGTAATATTTTTAATTGAAAATAATATAACTAAAAATCTCAAGTTAAACAACCAAAATAACATGTTGTGGCATATTTTAAATAGTAATCTTCAATATAATATATCAAAACCAACCAATTTGAATTATATAAACTATATTTATGATTCCTTCAGGAAATTTATAAACTCCAACATAGACATAAAGTTGGAGATAGAATTACTAACTCCATTCACTTCTACAAAAAACATAACTAACAAGATGCATAAAAGCATTTTCACCAACTGGGAAAGACAAAAATTTATCTGTTGACAACATTGTATAAGCAATCATAAAGTACTAGATTTTCAACATATATTAAATACATATGATATCACAAACAATGACTGGCTAGTACTGCAAAGTGTATTATCACATGCTCAAGATCTATGCAGAATAATCAGTAATTCATTTAAAACAACTCCCAAAATAATAAAACTAATGTTTGAAATTATTTATAACAATTACAGTTGGAAAAATATAACTTCAAATCTTTACAAAATTGTAATCAGTTATAAAGTCAAAACCAATCAAAACTACTGGAATTACATTACAAAAGGCCACATAATAAATCTATCTAAACTAATTTATTGTATTCCATAAAATTAACTTCTAATTCACAATTTTGGAAGATTTATATATGGAAATTTATGCATAGATAATTTCTTACTCCTAATAAATTTGCTAAGTTTAATTCTTCCAAAGAAGTTACATGTTGGAAGTGTTTACAAAAATGTGAAGCAAACTGGATACGTATGTTATACGATTGTATAAATCTCAAAGAAATTTGTAAATTTTTTCAAGCCACATTTTCAGATACATTTATACTAACAAAATCATTAATCTTGTTAAATATTAATGAAAAAATATAAATGAACAATAATGATTTGTATCTATTATGGACTATGTTACCTGTGGCAAGAAAATACATTACAAGAAAATGGAAATCATCATCTGAACCAACAGTGGAGGAATTTGTGTGCCTCTTGAAAGAAACAGCTTTGATGGAAATTAAGATCAAGGAACTGAGATTTATACCAAAAATACTGAGCAATAATCCCTGGAATAAGATACTATCTCTAATTGAGACTTTAAAAATGATCACAGATGTCACTTAATGACAAGGAAAGAAAGAAGGGAAGACTTCTCTACATTCTATGCAAAAATCATTCTCACTTTGATTTGTTCCTATAATTTAATTTTATTCAGGCCAATTGTAAATAAAGTACATAGTTTATCACTTATGTTTTCTACTTGTTATATGCAATTGATTGTCATTATATGATATAATAATATAAAATTTTAGAAAAAAAAGAATATGACGTGCAGTAACTTTAAACACTAATTGTTTATCAGCACTGTTAATGAAGACAGTATTCGCATATTGTGAACATCTAATAAAAACTCATTAAATGAACTACATTGTTTGGAGAAATTAATTCTGAAAAGTACACAAGACTTGGCCCATAAAGGACAGACTGGCACCTGTTCAGCACGAGTTTGGGTAATTAACAGATAAAGACTTTCTTTTCAGTCTCATTTCAGTTGTTTCCAGTTAATTCCAGTACAGTACAGTCTTATCAATTCTTACAAATATGTATGCTGCACATCATGGTTACACTTTCATAAGCACCATTTTGTGGCCAGCAGAAGTGTTGGCAGTCATGAAAAGGTGCAGGGAATCATGAGCCCACAATGTAAACAAAACAGCCTGCTTGTAAGCAACCCTAATATGCAAGCATGCAAGGCCAGCTTATATGAAGTAAGGGCAAGTTGATTACAACAATTAAGATGCAAGGAACATTAATTGGGGAGAATATACACAGAATGCAATGGTATTAGTGCAGACATAACTAAGTTGGGGGGTAGATGGAAAAAATGTACTCAGATAATGCAATTAAATGTGCTTATGTCACAAAGAAACATTTTAAATATACATATTTCCATATTGATGTAATAATAATTAAGCTTGTTCATAATTCTTGACCCATACACATAAATAAAAATGGACATGTTAACAAAGGATGTGAGAGGGACGCAAAGCAACATTGTAATAAAGGGGAGTAAATGTGATATTAATGTTGAAAACATGCTGAGCTGAGATAACAACAAGGACAGTGTATACATTAGGGGCTATTCGCATACACCACAGTTATTGAATACAATATGTATATACGGGGAATGTATATGTGGGATAACTGACAGTACTGTATTCTCCACTTCATCTTTTAGAAACAAGAGGTAGTGAGATAGTGAGCTCTATAGCTGTTGTGTCATGCACATCAGAGAGGGACATATTTTGCCATTTGCTATCATTTGGCAACCATAGAAAGGGGGTATATTTGCTTGAAAATGTATTATATACGACTGTGTTGTATATTCATGTACATCCTAAACAGTAATACAATAACATTCAAAATACACAAGTAACAAATAACACAGATCTGATTACATTTTAGTAGTTCAAGTTCTCCATTCATAAATACAATGTATCTATGATTACATTGAGCATGCTCACAAGAAATTACAGTGAACACTGCCTTAACAGCATGAAAACAACACAAACACACAAGAAAGTATCCTAGCCCAGTCCCAAACATACTTTATGATGATCATAGATCATAGGAAGTTACTAGGCTAATGGCCTGAAGGCACTTATAAGCCTAGCTAAATTTTACCCTTGTTACCATGATCAACACCTATTGCCCTTGTCAAAGAGGGACACAGGTGGAACCCCCGGGGTGAATTTATGGTTACCCATCCAATCATCCAGATTGTGTTTGAAGAGGGCCAATGAGGTGCTCTGTTTGATGTCAAGTGGGAGTCTATTCCAAAGGTGTGGTAACCACTGAGAGACAAATCTGTCCCTCCAGCAGGTTCTATTGATGTCACATAGCAGGTTTAGTTCTTTAGAGAGAGTAACCCATGTGCCATTTGACTTGTGCATGTGCAGCATTTTCAATAAAGCAGGGTCAGAGATTGCCATATATACATGAAACAGAATAAAGTTACAGTTGTTTCAGACAATCCACATAGGATAGCTGCTGAAGACCTTGAATTGTTTTTGAGAGGAACCTTTGTGGTCTCTCCAATTTCTGCAGGTGCTTTGAAAGGTGCATGCCAAAAGGAGCATTGCACCAATTATTGGCATGATCTTGAATCATACCATAAATTAAGAAATGTTAAGTAAGTCCTCATGTCCTATAAAGCTGCGCAGTGTGAAGACAAGAATAACAGTAACATATAAATGTTTAGATGAAGGCATACAATACAGATCATTATTATTTGGAAATTAAGTAATGCTTGTGAACAATCAGTGGCATACTTATTGTCTGCATCAAGCTAGACCTGCCAGGACAGATATCAGATAGCTGTGTTTCAACCTTTGATACCACAGAAATAGGCATACTGTGTCTGGCATGATGAACACACTTGAAGGGCTTACAGCACCTTACTATTGTAATGGTGTGGATCCCCCACCTTGGAGGGTGATGCCTTAAAAATGTGTCCCTCTGATTATGCCATAAACACTTTCTTTGCCTAAGCTATTCCTGTCTGACACAGTTGTCTGGCACACATGTTACTAGATTCAAACCCCTGCCTATCATACTACACACTCTATAGAGCTGGGAATTGACTGTGTCTACCGCACAACATAGCAATGGATCTTGTTGCAAATACATGAAATTAATGTGTGAAGTAAGAAAGGACATTTGACAATGATTTGTACAATATTATTTTGTCAGAGTGATGACAAGGAAATAGCCATGTTAATATTCACACAGCTGTGAGCTGTGCAATATCAATATTTTTTGGTGAAGGAAGCTGTTTCTGTTGTTCTGTAGACACACTGTACCAAAATGAAAAATCACACTCTATCTGTCTAAATGTGTTACACAAGTCATTACGGAATGCATGTGCCCCAGGAGCACTCATAGCACAACACTCACAGAACAACAGTTTCACTGCCAGGAGATTACAAAACGTGTTTATGTTTCTTTCTCCAAGTAAAAATAGAGAATAATAACTTCATGCAGTGTTGTTTATGTAAAGTTGGCACATTCATGTAATGTTACCCTTTGATGTAATTGAACAGCAAGCTATGTATGTCCACCGACTAATGACATGTGTATGAATCACTTATTTCACAGTGGAAGACTTAACACAGTTGTGTGACTCCACCTATGTGAAGTCATTACCGCATATGACTGTGTTGCGAACAATTTGTTTGACATAAAAGAAATGGGGAGGCTTCTCCCACTGTAATTGTACACATTAAAACAGTTGTGGATGTTATTCATGCATAACATAATAAGAACACGGAATACTTACAGTAATTTAATGTAGGTTTTGACACCGGACTATGTAATGACAGAAGCTACATGATATTGTGAAGTATAGTTGTGCCACAGTGCATGTGTTGCTAAAATTGTGAGGTATTTGAAGCCATGACATCATGTTATTGCTGCAAGGGATATGTGTGACTGTAATTTCTTTTACCTATCTAGTTAAACAATCTAAACAACACATTATTAAATGCAAACACCACAGGAAAGTGAGAGATTGCAATTATGAAAGGATGACCTTATCAGTGTGTTGCAGAGAAGATGTTTGCAGTAAAAATGGGCTAAGGGGATGGGAGATTCTTCTTCCAGGTTAAATTCTTCCCCTGAGTGAAAGTAGACACAGCATGCCTGTTCAGGAAGCTATATGTACCTGACATTGAAACCACGCACATAAGTTCACCACTGTGTGATAGGAATCTCCTACCTAACTAGTTACACAGTCCTGAGAACACAGCATTAACTGCAAGCACCACGGGAGAAGTCTGATTTTTATAATGAAAGACCCCACGTATGAAAGGATTACCTCATCAGTATGTTGCTGAGAGGATATTTGTGTTAAAAGGAGGTTAAAGTGCAGAGGAAGCTGTGTCTAAAATTAAAGCTTTCCCCTGAATGAAAGTGGACACAGCGCATCTGTTGTGGCTTTACTTATCTGACACCAGCATCACACACACACACACACACACACACACACACACACACACACACACACACACACACACACACACACACACACACATACACACACACATGTTCATCACTTTCAGATTATACCACCTATGTAACTAGTTACACACTCTAGAGAACACAGTATGAATCACAAGTGCCACAGGAGTTGTCTGACTTTAATGATGTGAAAATGCACATTTGTATTACAGCTTCACTGTTTGGAATATCAGCTACTTACTGTGCATCACATGTATTAGGACAAATGCATGTGTCTGGTCACGTCAGCATAACAGCACTTTGCTTGCCGCATGTAATTAGATACTTCTCTGCAACATTTTTATAATGTCATTCATATATACTACTTTACTATGAGTGACATCTACTTGTTTCACAGTATGGGGTGTCAGTGACAATCACAATTGTAAAACAGTGGATTGTCAAGCAAGCAAGCATTCATGACAATTCATATCAGGATGACTGCATGCAAACATTAACCATTTATCGTGCCACTGTTAGCTGTGTTGGCTCATGCTTGCGCAATGTGTATTGACAATACAAACAGATACTTCCTAAATATGATACTGCACTTCTGAATAACAGTGCTGGTTTATGTGTGAAATGGTTATACAGCATTGCACAAAGTTGGAAGTGTAACCATTGGAGTGTAGACATATATTAACAGACTGAATTAACTGACTAGTCATTCTGAAATCCAGATTCCTTGGTTTCAAATGGTCCATTAATACATACTGAAGTTGTATAATCTACTCACATAATTTTTTGCTTACATTATTTAACTCTTTCCATGAAGCACACTGTTGCAAGCTCACTTGTACAGCTAATGCCAAAATATTAGTGCACGCATAATCATATCTTGTGGCGTTGAACTTAGAATAGGAGTCAGCAGTACTTTATGGTGCTCCGTGCCGACCTTTGTGTAAATAAGCAGTACACACACACAACCATGTCTGAGTCTGATGGAATACAGAACAGATATGTGAAATGGTAATGTTTCAGGTGCCATAATTAACACATTTGTCATGACACTTGCAATTTTGCTATCTTTATATGTTTTATACAGGCATATTTTGAAACGCATGAGGGAGCAAGCATGTTATTGCTGGTGGAAATATGACTTATGAAAACGGTTTTGAATCAAAGAGGCTGGTGAGAGGAATACACATGCAGACATACTAAGAGATTATTTTATGGTTCATTTGTGCACACTTTGGTGTATCATCATAATTATTCCTAAAAGATCTGCACAACATAGTGTTTCTAATATGGAACAAGCACATGAATACAGTAGCATGATAATTGTGTGTTAAGAAAATGTGCAACCAACACTTAAACAAAATGGAGTCATACAAAACGTTCAAAAACAATTTGGCATACATCTGGACTCGAACCTTGACAGTATTTCAAAACAAATCTACAAATCTGAGTATTATCTAACCGCACCAGATAAGAATTCCTACTTTACAAGTCCAAATCTGACAACAGATTGAAGCAAATGAGAATGTATGTATTATTCTTCATTGCACTCATGACAGTTATAAAATCACAAAACATGTACATTACATCCAGTAGCCTAATAAATATGAAGTAGTAAAAGCTGATGATGCAGAAGAGGGAACAGATACAGACATGGAGACAGGGATAGAGACACACAAAGAATGTTATATATTTTCTGGGGCATTTTTTAAACATCCTTGGGGTGTGTTACTGTTATATTTTTCGTGATAAGTAATCTGTCATGTTATGTACACTCTAGTGTTTCCAATAGGGAGCAAGCAGGAGTCAAGCCGTATAACCATGACTGAGACATAAGGAATGTTAATTTTACTGATTTGAATGGACAGGCACAAAACAATGAGACAAGACAGAATGTAAGCAGCAGGCCTCAACACAGTAGTGAAAATTTTAACATTACATAAGGAGTACATTACAGCCAGAAACATAATAAATGATCCATTGTAGAATGCTTCCTAACAATATTTGAAACTGGAATATTCTACATGGTGCACATTCAACTCTTCAGCCTGTTCAAGAGAAGATTAGCCTGACTGTACATAGCTAAGCACAGTAGCATGAAGGGCACCACAGTAATACAGGTGAAGGCAAAAAACTCACAAGATTTAATCAAGAGCTGTGTACTTCCATTTCCCCGAAGGTACTGGTGTTGCTCAGTGCCAGGTATTGCGCAAATGCTGAGAGGCTTACTGATGACACAGAATAAGGACGAGAGACACAGATGGGGGAAATGGAGGCAGGGAGCAAGTAGAATATGACAAAATAGGAAATGGTGGCTCAAAACAATATATAGGAAACAGCTACACATGAAATGCTGTAATAAAAATAGTCAATAACAGTCTCACATATTTCTGGATTAGAACCCTTGAAAGCATGGAAAAATAAGTGTATATATCTGAAAATTATCTCAGCATGCCACAAAAAGAATCATAATTCACACAGTTTAACTAACACAATTGAAGAGATGCTGGCATCTTACTGAAGCAGAAGGGGTGACGAGGGAGACAGAGAAGGACATGGTGGAGTTTTGATTATGGGACATTTAGGACCATATTTATGATGTGCTATTCTTAGCTGTTTCCTCAGTATTATTCTGTCATGCTCTGTAAAATAAAATGTTTGCTACAGAGAATGAAAAGGGGTAGGAAAGTAGAAAGAAGATTAAGACATAACATAAGGGTGGTTTACTAAGTCTCTCTTTTGGGGATGCAATGTTTTTACAAATGTTCTCACATGCAATATTTAAATGCTATGTTGGAACTGGAGATAAAAACAGATGCATGCATTTAAACATATGACAGGAATATAAAATGACATAACTGAACCCTTAACATTATGTGAAAACATCAGTCGGCAGTCAGGAGAATTATCTCAATATAACACACAGGAACATCTACTTCATTACAACCAGCGGACTAAGAAATATTAGAGTAAGTGTTTTGAGTAGTGCATTTCCTCTGCCTTTAATCTGTATTCCCATCTTGCAGCATATTTAAGCATATTTGCATGAAGGTAATAGGACTAGTGTGGGTGATGGCAAAAACTCACTAGTTTTTGCCATAGAGAGTTAAATGGCATTCACTGTCAGTCAGCACTGGTGTGTGATGTCAAGCTAAGCACAAATGCTGAGGACAAAAAGTGGAGGTTTTTTGATGGGCCATTTCTATTTTTTGACAAGATTAAATGTATGAACAAAGAATACTCTGTAGTTCATGTAGAACACAGCCAGGGATATTGTGAGGTCCCATAGATGCTGTATTCTTGGCCTTGGAACGTGCTGTTTTAACCTGTGCAGCAGTAATACTGGGTGCCTGGAAATCTACTGATATTGTGACTGGTCCCTTGTGGGGGGGGGGGGAGAGAAGGGATAAAGTTGGCACTGAATCTGTCGGCCAGTATATTGGCAATATCTGTTGGCTTGGTATAGGAGGTACCATTGTGCAGTAGCTCAGAGCAAATCTGGGTATTGCCATGGAGATTCTTTACATAACTATAGAAGGCCTTGTGGTTGTCTTTACTATCTGCTGCAATTCTGTTTTCATAGCTAGCTTTAGAGGATTTGATGAGGGATCTCAACTTTTTGTTAAGGCTGATAAGGGAGTTTTTCCAGTCCTTGGACTTCATCTTATTCCGCATCAGTTTCCTCCTTCTGTTGTAGGTTTGTTTATGGCAGGGGACCACCAGATTGGCTTCCTTTTTTTGGAGGAGAGCATCTTGGTTCTATTAGGTATGGCAAGATCCATGCATTTGTGTACGTGTTCGTACAGTGCACTGGTGTATAATTTGGCAGTCATGCAACTGATCTCCATTTGCATGGGTGCCATGAAGTTAGCCACCTCTGTTTTTAGGAGCCCAAAGTTAGCTTTGGAGATGTTTTTCATGGTGGCTACCTTTGCGGGGGTGGTGGGAGGGATGTTGATTTCCAAGGTGATTAGTTTGTGGTCGGATCTAACCAGGGAGGAGTTGACTATTTGTGTAGAGCAATGGTCACCCATGTTAGTAATGACCAGGTCAAGGATGTTGCTACTTCTAGTGGGGGTAAGAACAAGCTGGTCCAGGGCAGTGGAATTAATGAATTCCAGGAAACATTGGGCAAGTGTATTGGTACATGAGTTGTTCTCCCAGTTAATGCAGGGGTAGTTGAAATCGCCTAGTATGAGAGTGTTAGGGTGGACCCTAATAATCTCCAGGGTGCTTAGGAATGTGGAGTGTGAGTCTTGGGACATGGTTGGGGACCTATAGCAGGCTATGAGCTGAATCTCTGTCTTGCCCAATGTTAGCTGCACCTTAAGTATCTCAGATGCATTATGTTAGGCTACCCATCTGAAGGTGTGCGCATCCTTTATGAATATGGAAACACCACTGCCTTTGGAGCTTCGGTCCAAGTTCTGGAGCCGAAAGGTGTGGAATGAGTTATAGCCTGGTAATGTAGGGGTGCTTCCTGCTGAGCCAGGTCTCTGTTATGACACAAATGTCGATGTTCTCCATTTTAAGGAGTGCTTCGAGCGAGTGCATTTTGAGATTTAGACTTCTAGCATTGAGCAGCATGACCCTCAGATTGCATTTTGTTTGTAGCTGTTATGGTGGTAAGTTGGTCTTGGAACACCACCTAAAAAAGGCACTATAGGGGGTGGCAAAAGCATTGGCCAGTATCTGGAAGTCCAGGGGTGACAGATACAGGCCATCTCTGGCAAAGCATTGGGGTCTGTCAGTTATGTCATCCCAGGCAGACGGATACTGGATCCCCTTAGAATGACACAAGAAACTTAACCAATTGTTGAAATCAATCATTTTCTGCTTGTACTGTGGTATCATTGTGGGTGATGGTAGGATGCTGCTCAGGGCTAGGGTCATACCCGCTTGGGCTACATATTCAAAGAGCTCGCCCATGTCTCTTTTCATGTAGTCCAGGGAGGTACGTCTCAAGTCATTCACACCCACATGTACAATGACAGAGTCATATTTGTACCTGTTGATGAGGGACCTGAGTGCATATATGGCAGATACTGGCACCTGACAGACAGCTGACTGTTACTTCCTCCTTATTCAACCTAGTGAGTGGGACATCAGTGTGCCTCACTATCGAGTCACCTATGACTAGTGTGTTGGGCATGCTGTTTTGCCTTAAGGCCTTTGGTTGAGTGGCACACTGTTTAGGAGAGTTATGTGTCTCATGATTAGTGTTGTGTTGTGGTGGTCGAGTGCATTTCTGCCTTGGAGGTCTCTGATGTTTGGGTAGATTTTTATTGAGAGTCTCCGAGGTGGGTGTGTGGTTTGTGTTTTTATATGAATGTAGTGTTGGTGTGTGTTCTGGAGAGCTGTGTGTTCCATGTGGTGTGGTGCAAGTGTTGACCTTCTCCTCTTGACCAGCTATTCTGGTCTTGGCTGGAGAGTGCGTGGCTTCCAATTTGGATATATAAGTGCACCTCTCGCAAGTCTGAGTGTTGGGAGGTAAGAGGAGAGGGTTGTCAGTGTACATGAGGCAGTTGCTACATTGCCTCAGGATGCCCAAGTTCACCAGGTTGATAGGAGAAAGCACAGGGAACTAACCTTTAGACATGCCTGGAGGGGTGGGGATTAATAACAAGTACTGGAGCTGTTTCCTTATAGAACCTTTAGTGCTGGTAGCACTTTTGTGTGCTACAATAATTGCTACAAGAAGTCTTGTAAAGTGCTAGACTAATAAGCTAGTAAAAGTGCAGGAGAGGTGAGAACTAGCAGATCTAAAGGAAAAAAATGGAAGAGCAGACTTTGGCACCGCTCAGAAGCTTGCAAACAGTCCTGGATACAGCAAATTAGTATCTGGACAAGACTGGTTGCAGGAAACACGGGAAACAAGTGCAAATATGGCATTTTAAATCAGAAAGTTGAAAGAGATGGAAAAACGGCCCAAACGGTCAATAAACTACAATTTTTGGGCCAGAAACCACTCCTCTTGTGGATAGACTACTTATTGCTTACCACTCTCACTGATAAGCTAGAAGGCTTCTCTACAACACAAAAAGGCTTGGGTGGCTCAGAAACTTACAAACAGTCCTGGATACAACCAATCTGTATCTGGACTAGACTAGTTAAAGGAAAGGAGGAAAGAGCGCAAACACAGGCTTTTAAACCGGAATGTTGAAAGAGGTGGAAAAACTGTCCAAACAGCCAATAAACTACAATTTCTGGGCCAGAAGTCACTCCTTTTCTGGTAGATAGGCTCCGTAGTGCTTACCACACCCACTGATAAGCTAGAAGACTTCCCTCCAACACAGAAAGGCTTAGGGGGGCTCAGAAGCATACAAACAGTCCTGGATACAGCAAATCTATATCTGGACTAGCCTAGTTACAGGAAAGGCAGGAAACAAGCTTAATTTTTTTTTTGTTACAGTTAAAAAGTGCCATGAAATATACTTAGCAGCTGAGAAGCAGAACACAGGGAGATTCTAGGAAAGTTTTTTTGTAAAGGAAAGGGAGGAATGAGAAGCAGAAGATAATTCAAGGTTAGGAAACTAAGTGGGTTGTCCTTCTCAAATGTTCTCTCTGTATTAGGTAGAATGAGCTAATGACACTAGACTGGGAGGAGTGTCCCAGTTCAAATTTACACTTGGGGCAGGCAACTGCAAAGCCACCAAGTATAACAGCAATACACCAACAGGAAGAGAGGGTGGGAAACAATGCTACAGCCACTAGCCTACACTCTTTTAGACAGTAAACACTACAGAAATGTTTATCACATCAGAAAAACAGCAGTGAGCCACAAAATGAAAGTTTTTAAATGCTGGGTGTTTGTGGTGCCTGTGGTTGTGCCGCCACAGTATGGAGAGCTGAACTTCGTGGTCAGTCTAGCTCCCTGTGCTGATGGTCATTTTGTTTTCAGCAGCAATGTATTTAAAAAAATATGTATGAAAAACAAAAAATAAAAATAAATTATAGAGAAATAGGGTGAGGGAGAGAAAAAAGAGAGAATTAGATCAATGGCATGTCACATTATTTTTTTTTATTTCAGCACATAAACCAATGTGAGAACTAAATATGTAGATCTTTGCCACATCAAGGTATGATAGGAAGGCATTACTGTGCCATAAAATCAATCAATCACAAAAGTGTGATATGAAAATTAGAATCATATATTGCACTATGCCATATTAGATATACGTTTTCAAATTAATTGCATTTGCAAATATTGGATTGTCAGTGTAATGTAATATTGCAGTTAATATCTTATAAATACTATCCTGTAAAAATCTAATGTCTGTTTCTGGGTACTGAAGACACACACAGTTAAACTGATGTATTCATTGCCTAATGCAGCCACCAAGAGCTATCAGAGCTGGCATGTATGCTTGATTTGAAAGTTAAGATATGCCTGCTCAAGATGATATACAGTGATGGACTGAATTACTTTTTTGCCTTGCATTCAGACCTAATGCATACTTACCCCATGCCTCTCTGAGGTGAGTTAGTCTCTCCTGACACACCTCATATTTTTCTGCTATCTCTTCTGAGAGCTGTTCAGTATAGAAAATAAAAAAGAAATATGAAAGCACAATGAATAACTGTGTTGGCTGGCTAATTAATGCCATATTGTAGACAGATGATGGGTCAGTATACTTACACAACTGAGGAGTATTTGCATTCTTAAATACATCCTTACATCAGCTCAGGAGGTCCTGCTTGCATTTCTTCATGTCAGTGTAATGGTGACAACATTGCTGCCCAGTGTGTGGCATGCCAGTTACACTGGAGACAGCATTGGCCAAGTTATTCCAAGCCTTAGCCTTATGTTGAGGCCTGGTATAATCCCCTCCTGCAGCAACCTCTGCCTGTAGTGCTTCATGAGGAGTGCCACAAAAATCCTGGACTCCTCAACACCCCACCTTTGTGCTTTAAATGGAACACCATCTCCACCTTCGCCAGCCATGTCTGCAGAAGTCAAGCTAGAAATATGTGTCTAAATTAGCACCCAATTCAGATATCTTGTGTAACAGCTTGTGCACAAAGATGCACAGCCTTGGCAGCTGCCTTTGCACAACTGAAAGCACAGCAATGGTGTGGCAGACACACTGGGGTTGATTACATCAAAAAGTTCAAAAGTTGTGAAATATGTCAGTGAATTTGGCCATGTGTGATGTACAGACTATTGACTCATGTTCTGATGTTAAACACTGAAATGTTTTATGGTGTTTGATATAATCATGTTTGGTTGGATGACAAACAGTATGACTTGTGACATATTGGGCTGTTGGGACTTACACATTAGTAAGATTGAGTAGTACCACCTGGGAATTGAACCCATGAGAAACAAAAGGATAAAATGTTAAACCTTGCTTATTAACTGTCATTACTACAGAAAACTTACTTTTTAATATGGTAATTTGAGGTATACTAGTTTGAAAAATGAATGGAGATATACTTGAGATGCCTGCATATGTGTGACTTTACTTAATCATGGGACTGCATTTCTATGCAAAAGGCAGTATTTGTGTTTTTTAAATGTATTCCAGATGTTGCATACATACTTCACAAGACATACTGTCCTAAACATATACTTATGATATGTGATGTCTCATAGTAGTTATAACAAAAAATATTGTGCACATCATACCTATGCAAGTGCATTCTAAATTAAATATCATTATTGCCATGTTTAACATAATTTACACACATTATATTGGGCTTCTATAGCAAGCAGTAATGATACATTTTTTTTTTGCAATAAACTTAGTTATGAAACTCATTTGCATTTATGCAAGTGCATTTATTAACACTAGTAAAGCAAATAATTAATTGGGGGACTCACTATTCTTCTGTTATATCTTCAAGCTCTGGAACACCATCCCAAAACAAGTAAAATGACTAACTAACTGCCAAACTATAAAATTCAACTCAAACATTATCTTACCCAGTCTTGGTCAGACTCATGTTCATCACCAGGTTGAGACCTCTAGTGAAAACACAAACTTCTTACTGCTTATCACTAACATTTTGCCCACCACTACTTTAATCATTACACCCCTAACAACTTTCCCTTCTGTACTTGAATCAATACACATCTCTTAAATAACACTTTTCATGTTTCTCTTTTTCTAACTTCCCCTATCCACCACTCTACTTCTCTCATGCATACCCCATATACCTATGTTATAAAACATCTAGATACAACAATTTCGAACAGGCAGCCTAAAAAGAACTAATCCTATGCTTCCTCAGTCATATGCTATTACCACTATCCTCCTATAGACTATTATATCCCCTCTCATGTTTTATATATATATATATATATATATATATATATATATATATATATATATATATATATATATATATATATATATATTTACACCATTATATCTCTTGAACTCTTAAACCTATACAATACTAAAATCCCTGTCCCTACATGATTTTACAACTTTCCTTCATTACTTATCTTAAACGCCTTGCAAACCTTTCTTAACTGAAATGTAGAAACACTAAACATCTTTACAACAATGTTCACCCTTATACAGTATCAGTTCATTTACCTCCTGAAAGATTTTAGAGCTACAGTAATTGTATAGACTTATAACTGTTGATGTAAATGGTTTACTGTATATACCTGTCTTGCAATTATGACTTTTTATGAGAAATGTAGCTGTTGTTTTTTTCTGAGAACAGTCTGAAATTCACTTAATATAAATGTACTGTGATGGAGTTTTTCTGCCTGGACTGCAGCTGAAAATAGGCTCTGCCCAGTCAGACTTTCCTGGTCAACAAAGGCAAATAAATAAATGATTGCTACATTCCTAATTATAATGTTGTGACAAATGGCATTCTGACCACCTCCATAAAAACATCTGCAAACTGGATTTGAACCCTGCATTAGCTATCCTCTTTTTTTAGGTTCACTGCACTTACACCTTCTGTCTCAGAGAAAGTTACCTGATAGGTGCATTTTTTCCTCACTAAATACTATCTAGAGAGCTGATGGCCCCACACCAGCAACAGGCTTGTGTGCACTAGAGAAGGTAGCCCAAATTAAAGTTTTCACTTTTTTTCCTTAGGAGATTAACTCATGTTCATTGTTAAGGCCCACTGCCAGTCAACAGTGTGCAATGTGAAATGGTGCCCAAAGGAAGAAGACAGAAAAATATATATACGAATATTGCAATAATGTAAACATTATAAAACAAGTAGTTAAATGTATATTACTGATGTTTCCTCAACTTTGGTGTTTTGCAAATGAGCATATACTCCTTAAACATCAGTATGTTCACACAAATATCACGCTGTCTAAATTTGAACCCCATGACACCAGGACATTTCCAACACACACTTGTGATTATTATCAGTATTTGCCACAGACACATATACTGTGAAGAACAGAAAAGTAGGTTACATATACTCAAGATGTGACATAATATCAATTTACATTGCAGGTACAACAGAAACAAGTTCTAAAGTTGTCTTTTATAATTTGCACTTAGATGTGTGGATTACTGTGATATAGGCAACATTTAAGCTAATCTTTCTTCACACAATATAAAATAAAAAATTGCAACACTGCAGCTGTTTTCTTTTCTTTATTTATGAGCATTATTCCCTTATCTATGCTTCTCTAACATGACTGCTATGTGATTTGCATTGTTTTTGATATCTGTTTCAATGACTACTGCATTTCCTTATAATTGCAGACAAATGTTTCTCAAAGGCACAAAACATGGTCATAAACAATTCATATAAATGCTAGGAATGTTGCTGTCCTAAGTCAGGTCAATGTACTCTCAGACTTTCTTGTAAGTCTCTTCACCCTGACACACCCTTGTTATAGTATATATCAAAGAGGACTGACTGTGAAACCATAATTATTCCTGCAGTCAGACTAATCATTCACAGTTCCAAGCCCTTATCAGGTAACATTTCTCAATGCTCATCCTTGCACTGCTAGGGCAGGTGCACCCAATTTTGTAGGTCCTTACACCAGATTTACCTGCCCTACTCTTAGTTCAGATTTTACAATTCATGAATGCTAATGAGTTTGCCCCTCATTTCCATATTCACAGTATTCAGAGGGCTGAATTTGCATTATATAAAGGTAATTGTGCAGATAAGGAATTCATATAGTAGTACATACATTTATATATATATATATATATATATATATATATATATATATATATATATATATATATACACACACACACACACACACACACACACACACACACACACACACACACATATACAGGTTTACTTTAAAATATCTAATACTTACTTTGTCTACTTTGTCGAATCCCACTTCATTGAAACACACTTCATTGACTCCTCATTATATCGAACTCCCAGAATGACAAAAAAAAAAAACCAGGAAAGCAACCACTTGACCACCAGGACAAAACAACAAATGGCAAAACAAAAAGAAAACTCCAAGTGGGGGGCTTCAACCCCACACCCCCTAACTAAATATACCAACTCCGAGATCACAATGCAGTGGAAGAAGAGCAAGGTTCACCATGGTGGCCAAGTGGTTCCTTTCCCAGGGTCCGTTTTTGTCATTCTGGGAGTTCGATAGTATGAGATTTGATGAAGGCAGGCTCAATGAAATGGGATTCAGAAAAGTAAGGATTTGATATTTTGAAGTAGATCCATACACACACAGATAAATATTTCAAGCACAGACATTAATGCCCTTGTAGCCTGTCAAGATACCAGAACAGTTGTTCCCATAATAAGTGCCCAGGCTGTTCTTCAAAATATCTAAACAATTGTTTGCTTTAATGCAATTTGGTAGTCTACTCCATGCATCAGCTGCTCTTTTAGTGAACCAAGTAGTATACTTCTCCTTACTGTAGAATCTTCTACAGAGGTTGTCTGATGATTCTCTGCTACTTTTTGATAAGCCCAAACATTCCCAGAGGTAGCTGTCTCTATATGCCCTATATACTGAAAGGTCTCCTCTTAAATATCTATATGAGATACTGTACAAGTTCAGATATTTCAGTCTTATATAATAACTTAAATTTTCACATCCATGGATGTCCTTGGTATAGTTAGGCTGAACCTCTTTCCAGTTTACTCATGCTTGTTTTCTTATAAGGCTTCCATATTGTTATTTGGGTCTATATTATATCATTGAATGTTTAAAAAAATGAACGATGAATAATCGACCCCATGTAAGCGAAAGTTTACAATCTTGAAAGCTCAATACAGTGATTTGTTTCCAAGGGAAAAAAATCACTATTCCAAAAAGAAAAAAAAATTGAAAGAATACATAAAGTGGGGGGCTTCGCCCCCACACCCCCTACGTAAATATACCAACTCTGAGATCGCACTACAGTGCCGAAAATGGGAAGTGGCCAAGCACATTCTTTGCCTGGGAAAGAATTCACTTAATAGCCGCTTCGCTATTTTGCCTTTTCATTGTTTTAAGTTCGACCAAGACACATTCGATAGAATGCATCTTTGGTCATCTAATAGGAACCCTGTTATTCCATACTCAAGTTTGGATTTAATTTAACTAACTATGACTTTATAATTTCTGATTTTTTAGACTTTATACATCTTTTTATACAACCTATAGTTCTATAACTCCCATTAACCAATTGGTTGATATGAATACAAAAACTCAAAGCTGGATCAACCTTTATACAGTCTCAATCACTGTGTGCTGTATTAAAGATTCACCTTTCAATTTATGTCTACCAAATCTCATATGCTTAGTTTTTTGTATTTATTATCATATTATTCTCCTGTGCCCAAATGGTCAATTTGGTCATGTTCTTTTGCATCTATACCACATATAATCAGTTTACCCAGCTTCAAGTCATTTGTACACAGACTGTAGAACACCTCAGATGAAAAAGATAGATCTAAAAAAACAATCTATACAAGTATGGGCCTAGGATAGAGTTCTGTAGGATGCCCTGACTGTAACCTTAAGTTTCACCTGTCCAATTGCTGTATGATACTTGCCATGTCCTATTTGTAAGATATGCAGCTATCCATCTTATCAAGACTACATCAATTCCTAGTTGTTCTAACTTATTGCTCTGTGTTTTGTGTATGACCCAGTCAAATATTTATTTACTTTTACATTTGTTAACCGGGGGTGTCTGACTGAGCCAAAAAGGCCCTTTTTCAGCAGAGGCCCGGGGAGAAAAGCTCCACAAAGAAAAATTGCAGACACATTTAGTTATTTAGACATGATCAGTATACACACAAATTATAAGAGACATGTTTTTACAGTGGTATGCGGCACATAAACAGTTACAGTGGAGAGAACAAACAAAAAATATTAGTTTTAAAAATAAAGGTAATTCATAGATTTGTGGTGTACAACTGAAATTTGGAACATAGGTGGAATACATACATAGTACACAGGTACAGTACATACATTGTAGATTAGCTAGTGTTTGTGAATAAGATTGAAAACTATTATCAAGTGCTCTAGATTTAGTATGTATATGTTATCCACTTTCACTAGCCTGGGGAGCAATCATGGCACTGCCAGCTTTGCTTGAGATGTTGCCTGATGAGGTCTTTAAAGGAGGCTTTGGATGATGTGTTTTGAATGCTAGTAGGGACAGAGTTCCATTTTCTAGCCACTGAACTACTATATAGTGCATCTCCAAAGCTATTGTAGCTGTTGGTGACTTCTAGTAGTAGTTTGCTTGATGATCTAAGAGGCCTTTTGGCTGAGTGATGTTGTACTAGGTTTTTGAGGGCAGGACACTTATTGGGGAGGTAATAGATAGAATGACAGAGGCAGAGCTGATTGTAGGTTAGGAGGTTGGGCAGTTCAAGCCAGTGGAGCTGTCTCAAAGCAGTACAGTGATGAGTTCTATATGACCAATTTGCAGCAAAGCGGGCAATTCTGTTATAGCAGGCTTCCATTTTGCTTAGTTCAGTTTTGTTGAGATTAGTCAGAATGGGAGATGCATAGAGTAGGGTGGATAGAAGTTGGGAGGCAGTAATGGCTGATCTTGTGTTGTTGGTAAGAAATGGTTTGATACGGTAGAGTGACCCCAGTTTGGCGTGTACTTTTTTAATAGTTAAGTTGAGATAACTATCAAATTTTAGGTGGGAGTCTATGGTTATTCCCAATAGCTTAGCCTGAGCCATTGGAGCAATTGGAGTAGCATTTGTGGAGTAGATAGTGAATTGACTGTTAGTGTTTTTGTTAGAACTGATTATAATCATAAGCTGAGTTTTCTTTGGATTGAAGATAAGTTGGGCTTTGGTAAGGTAGTTTTCAACATCAGAGAATGCTAGTTGAGTTGTTTGCAGGAGGGTGGGAATGTTTTGGGCAGCACATATTAAGCTAGTGTCATCTGCATACTGAATTATAGATGCATGCTGTGTGGAGGTATGGAGGTCATTTGTAAAGACTGTGAATAGTAGTGGTCCTAAGATAGAACCCTATGGGACTCCTATAGTTATGGGCAGCTGAGGAGAGAGAGAATTATCCCATTTCACAGCTTGGTACCTGTCAGTTAAGTAGCTTTGGAACCAGGTAAGAGTGGAATTTGATAGATGATATTGGTTTAGTTTGTTTAGTAGGATTTGGTGTGAGACTGTGTCAAATGCTTTGGATATATCCAAAAAAAGAGTTGACACTTGTAGGCCTTCATTTTTGAGATGGTTTACTGTGTCTGTGAAGAAGAGGAGGGCTGTAGTGGTACTATGGGCAGGTCTGAAACCATGCTGAGTAGGTGACAGGATGTTGCTGTCTAGGAGATAGTTTAGCATCTGGGTATGGATGCATTTTTCTAGGATTTTGGCCATGGGGGAGAGTAAAGCAATGGGTCTGTAGTTATTAAGTTCAGTGGAGGTCCAGCCTTTATGTATGGGTGTACGATAGGATATTTTCCAGAGTTTGGGCACATAGTTTTTAATAATTGATCTATTTATGAGAGTGGAGACTGGGATAGCAATAGCATCTGCTGTGAGTTTCAAGAAATAGCTGAGGAGTAGGTCGGCTGCTGTTGATGTGGTTTTTAGTTTGGAGAGCATGCTTTTGATTGAAGTGGTGGAAACTGTTTTGAGGGTAAAGCTTGTATTAGTGTTATTTGTGTTGGGGGGGGATAGTGAGGAAGGAACTGTCCTGTGATACTAAGGATAGAATTGAGTTCACAAAGTGGGAGTTGAATTGTGTTTCGATGGGAACTTTAGTGTCAGGGGTGGTTGGTTTGGGGGTAGCCTTTTGGGTGGATTTTAGTAGCTGGTTTACATTTTTCCAAAATTTTTGCGGGTTGTGTTGGTATATAGCTTGTAATGTTGTGTAATAGGATTTTTTGTCCAGCCTAATGCATTTTTTGCACAGTTGCGCAGTTCTTGGTACTTAGTTAGGCTTTGTGTTTCTTTGTTTTTTTATATAGTAAAGCCAGGCAGTGTCTCTGGACTTGAGGATTTGTTTGGTTTCTTTACTGAGCCAGGGGTTTGTAGAGGTTCTAACCCTGATTTTGCGCAATGGAGCGACAGTGTCTAGGTGTTGTAGAAATGTTTTTTTGAAATATGCTACAGCCTGGTCAAGTGGGAGGGTTTTTAGGGGGTCCAGTCACAGTTACAGAGTAAAGTGTTGAGGACCTCAGGAGAGAATTTTTTTGTGTTTCTAGTGGATATATAGTTAGTGGTTTTGCATATGCTTGTTCTACTACATATAAAGTATATTATGTTGTGGTCACTTAAGGTGTCTGGGAGACTGCCTGTGTGAGGGTACAATGTGGGGTTGTTAGTTAGGACCCAGTCAAGGATGGATTCCCTTTTAGATTTTTTATCACATCTAGTTGGAATTTGGACTAGCTGCTGGTAGCCATGGAGATTTATTAGATTACTTGGTGGTTCTGATATACAGGTGAACCAATCTAGTCCCCCAGAATAAGGGTTTCTTGTGAGTATGTGGAAGAACACCAGGATAAGAAGTCTTCAAGTCTAGCAGGTGTATTACCAGGTGGAATATAGATCACAATTGTGGTGATGACCTTTTTAGGGTGAAGTTGAAGTTGTGAGATAAGTATGTCCCAATTATTGGGGGAGGGGTAGGAGTTTGGTAATTGACGGACAGTTAAGTTGGACTTGTACAGTAAGGCAGTTCCACCCCTTTAAAGAAGTGGTCTGTCTTGTCTAATGATATTGTAGCCAATAGGGAGAACTTCTGAGTTAGCTATGTTTTTATTTAGCCAGGTTTCTGTTAAAGCAACTATGTCTGGGAATAGTGTGCTATTGTGGCCTGAAGTTCAGGTATTTTATTTTTGATACTTCTAATATTAATATTTAGTATTATAAGATGGTTGGTTTTGCTGCTGTTGTTGATTTTCCCAGGGATGAAGAAAGTGGGGGTGTTATGTTCTGACATTTGTGTTGGAGCAGTTTGGGTTGGACAGGATGGATTTGGGCCTGGGTTGGGGTGGATATCCCCACTTATGGTGAGCCTGGAGTTAAAATTGTTATACAGATGTTGGAGTTTGGTGAGGAGTCTGAGAAAGTATTGTGTTTTTTTGGAGTAGGAATGAGAGTATATGTGTTTAGTTCTGAATTGGTCCATTATGTAGTTCTTGAATAACTGTGGGCAGATATTATTATAATGTGTGGTGTCTGTATACGAGAGTGCATAATGCAGTGTTGTGCTACTAAGTTTAGGGATATTGCTAGAGTGATAACTTCTGGTGTTGTAAAGAATTATGAGAAGACAGACTAGACTTAGTTGTGTGATAGTCATGGTTATAAAGTTTAAGTTGTTTCTAGGTGGGGAGTCTGAATAGGAATTATAGGGTTGCACTATATGTGGATGGGGAAGTAGTGTGGGTGATGTAAAAAAATGCCTAGTGGGAATGAGAGTGATTGGGAGTATTTTTTGTGGAGCAAGTTGGTGTGGTATAATGTGATATGACTTGAGGAGCTGTGATTGGTGGAGGTGATGTGATGGTGAGCTGTGGGTGTGGCTGTGATTACTATAAATGTAACCCTATCTGAATTACATCACAGAACACTCTTTCATTCATAGCTGCTATTATATTGTTATAGAACATCATGTTACAGGTAGTAATAGATCTATTTTCAACATATGCATGCTGATATATAATTTTAAGTCTAAACCTTTCCATTTCTGACAATAACCTATCCAATATTACCTTCTCCATTATTTTTTTCCACATCATGAAAGCAAAGGGTCTGTATGACTCTGGGTTTGCTCCTCTCCCCTTTCCCTGAAAGACAGGTTTAACAAGTGCATGTCTCCAGTCTTGAGGAATCCCCCATATTTATACAACTTAGTAAATAATAGCTATAATGATACTGTAAGGTCTTGCTGTTGTTCACATCATTATTACTAATTCCATCTCCTCACTGTACTTTGTTTGGATCCAGTTTAACATATTTTTTTTCAATATAATTTAATTTGATTTCAGTATCTGAGGTTGCCTGGATGCCACTAGGGCAATTTATCACCCCTTTGAGGAACCGGACTGTATTGCATAAGACTTTGCAAATATATCTATAATCTGTCGTGTCTGAGAATACATTTTAGAATCCACACAGTTTATCAGTTTGTATGTCTTTACTACTTCCACAGCTTATGTATCTATAAAATGGTTTCCTGTTATGATCAATATTTTTATATACATTTTTTCAAACGTTTCTTGATCTTGTCTCACACTGTGTTGTCTGTCCAATTTGGTTATTTCAGTTTTAAAGTTGCAGTCCGACCTCTTTTCCATTTCTTATTTTTTTTTGTCTCTCAAATTAATCAAGTATCTTGTTGTTATGAAAATATATCCTCCTGATGTTAAACATTTTTTTATTTTTTGCATTCAAAAATTTCTCTTTCAAATCTTTCTGCATTCCTTCTGTACTTTTTTCCACTGAACGCATCACTCCAATTAGTTTTACATAGTGACTGTTTTGCATCCTTATAATCTGTTATTAATCTTCTGTGAATTGTTTTTAATTTCAGTTTGGCAGAATTATCTAGCAACAAATTAACCTTTATAACCCCATGATCACTGCACATCAATGGTGGTAAAACTTGACATGAAGTTACAGTAATTTCTTTAGCAACATAAACAATGTCTAGTATGTTCTGGTAGGCTTTTTACCATCTTAAGCAGTTGCTCCTGAACATATGTTGTGAATAATTTCCTTACTAATATTGTTGATTCCGTATTATTCCAGTCTGTTTCTGGTAAATTTAAGTCCCATCCACTATTATTTTTCCCTCTTATATTTCATGCAAGAAATGTATGAATTCCTCTAGGTCATCAGTACTTGACTTTGGTGGTCTATACACACCAATAATTGTTATATGTTTCAAGACTGTCTTTATTGTCACAGTTAAACATTTTATAGTATTGGTGTTATCACTGAACATGTAATAATTGCAATTATAACTATCTTTAATCCCTATCATAACACCTTCACCTGATTTTTGAATGTCTGTTAGAGTAAAAACATTTATACCCTGACAGAATGGGTTTCCAGTCATTGTTCCATAACCATGTTTCACAAACTATAACAGCAATCTTCCGGGAACATAGCAAATTTAAAATAAAAAAAAACTATTATTAATGATCTTAGTATTAGCAACCATCAGTGATGCATGAAATGTTGCTACTGTGAACTGTTAAATTTTTGACCTGGCAAAAATATGCCTTGCGTGTGTCAAATATTGCAAAATAACTGATGCAAAAATTATTTTCCCTGATCTTGACAAGTGCACGCCATCCTGTCTGAACATGTATGCCCTAAATTAGGCTTGGATGCTCTACACATTTCTATTTTTTAAAATGGGACATTTCTTTCATGCAGGTATTTAACCAAAAATTATTTTCATTCACAGTAACCTGGCTCTCCTTTCTATATGTGATTTGTGAAAAATACTTCCTAACACCTATATAAACTATGCTATCCAATAGGGTTGTAAGTTCCCTACAAACAGTCAGAGAGTCCTTGTGGATGAAATCAGTTGTACCTTGTAGGGGAGACTGTTTGGATCCAGGGAGGCTGATACTGATATTTGCTTTCAAAACTTGCTTCTAGTTTAGCAATTAACTTGCTGCAAATGTATGCTGCTGTTTTTTTACAAATTGATGTATTTTAACCTTTCTGACAGATTGCATTTCACAATACATCTACTTGTTTACTGTCTGCATTTCTCTCACTAGCTGATGGCATAGGTGCGTATGTCAATTATTTCTTGACCATAAAATGTTATCTAACATTTAATGGAAAGTTTTATCTGGATAGCTGACCAGTTAGTGCAGAAAAATGTTGTATTACTTATTAGCAAGGTCAGTGATTTTTGGATTATTAGCACAAAAATTGTGTTAATCCTATGATGCATATCTGGCTGCCCTCCACAGAAGTGAATATCCCACAAAATTGTATCCATTTTTCCCTGAAAAGTGTAAATTATTTTTGTTAATGTTGCAATGTACTACAGAGTTACACAAATGTTTGTCGTTCTGACATACTTTTAGCAATTGTTTCCTGTTTCCTTTCTTTTTTTGCCGGGGGGGGGGGTCTGTATTTTGTTGTGTGTACTCCTTTGGAGCCTTACTTTTTCATTTATTTTGTGCATGTTGGTTGGTTACTTATGTATATATTTTTTTCTTTCATGTTTTCTTTCATACAGGGTTATGATGCCAAGACATCTGCACCCCGTAAACTGCTATACAGTGACTCTGAGAATGAAGTGATCATTCAGATACTATGTGGCCACAGGTCATTCCTCTTAGGGAGATGCAGAGGTGACAAATCCTTTTCTGACTGTATCTGGGACAAGGTAGTCAATGACATCAATGTGGTAGGAGGTCATAGATGCACATATTCAAAAATAAGACACAGGGCTA
>NC_056747.1:1165059651-1165142151 GCF_019279795.1 Protopterus annectens | reverse complement strand
GATTTCCCCAATTTGCTGCCATTACCACCGTCTTATCTGAGCTTAATTTCATCCCATGTGTCTTCAGTTTTGCATTCCATTCTTCTATCCTTTGCTGAAGTTCTACCTCAGAGTCTGCCTGTACTGCCACATCATCTGCATAAAGGAACTTTGTGATCTGCCTCCTCTGACCTGTTTGCTAATGTAGTCCATCACTAGTATGAACAGCACTGGGCTCAGAGATGAACTCTGGGGTACATCCACACCCACTGGGAACCCATCTGTGAGACCGAACACTGTTCGTACATGAGTCATTGGGTCCTTGTACATAGCCTGCACTAATTCTACCAATGTTTGTGGGACTTCAAACCACCTCAGTACTGCCCAGATCAGCTTTCTTGGGACCTTGTCAAATGCTTTCTCCAAGTCTAGGAATACCCAGTTGGACTCTCTCCTCATCTCTAGCTTCTTCTCAAGTATCTGTCTCACTGCAAACATCGGGTCAGTTGTGCTGCATCCTGATCTGAATCTGAACTGCTCATTTCCCATCTTACATTCTACTATTCTGAATATCCATTTATCACCCTCTCCAGAACTTTCATGCAATGTGATAGGAGTTTGATGCCTCTGTACTGCCCACAGTTGTGGATGTCCCCTTTGTTCTTGTACACTGGCATGAGTATGCTTATTCTCCAGTCATCTGGGATATGCCTTTCTCTCCATACTGCTATCAGTATCCTCAGGAGCCATTTCTCCCCTATCTCACCCAGCCTCCTTAAATATATCTGTTGTGACCTCATCTGAGCCTGTTGCTTTCCCTGGCTTCATTTTCCTTAGTGCTATTCTTACTTCTTCTAGGGTGGGCTCCTTTTCTTCTCTCATTGTAGGCTGTTTCTGGGGCAGTACAGCTTTTGTTTCATTCAGAAACTGCTGGAAATACTCCTTCCATCTGCCTTTGATGTCCTGTGGACTGGTGAGTAGGTTATTGCTGGCATCCCTTATGAAGGGTGTCTGACTATCTTCTTTGGCATCCCTTATGAAGGGTGTCTGACTATCTTCTTTATCTTTCTGTCTTTGCCTTGTAACCTGATATAGTTTCTTTGTGCCCCTTACTGAGTCACATTCCAGAAGCTGGTAGAGTGCCTCCGATGCCCTATTCTTTGCTATTGCAACTTCTTTCTTAGCTTCTTTGTTAGCCAACCAGTAGCCCATCCTAGCCTGGTCAGTCTTTTCCATCTCCCACTTCTTCCTACACTGTTTTTTTCTTTTGATGACTTCCTGGACTTCTGCATTCTACAACCAGCTTTCCTTATGTACCTTATTTCCATACCTGGCTCAGCCACATATCTTTTCTGTAGTCCTAACACATGCTGTTTTTAGGCGCTGCCATTCTTGTTCACCTCCCCGTTTCCTCCTCTTCTTGGGGTGCTAGAGCCCTGAGTAATTCCTTTAACTGTTGTATTTTTCTCTCCAGTCAACTTCCAGTCTTCAGCCTGGTCTCTGTTGACCTTAGAGCCTTCTCTGACCACTGCTTGCAGCTGATTGTGGCAACTAGTGGTTTATGCTATGGGCCTACTGTTTCACTGGGGATGACTTTACAATCATGGATTCTACCCCAGTGCCTTTTTCTTACTAGGAGGAATCCTACCTGACTTGCATGTTGGCTACTTTTGTATTTGATCTTGTGACTGTATCTCTTTCTGAACCATGCGTTGACTACTATCAAGCCATTTGCCAGACCCAGGCAGTCCTCATATCCTGTTTTGTCTGTCCTGATATGTGCATTCAAGTCATCCATTATCAACACCAATTCATGTTGTGCTGCTTTATCTAGTAGAGCCTGCATCTGCTGTCTGAATGCACTCTTTTCCTAACAGTCACAACCCTGCTGTGGGGCATAGGCTGAGATTATGAATACTGCCCTATTGTTACACTGGAGTCTGATTGCCATGAGTCTGTCATTAATTCTGATGATATCCCTCACTGCCTTCTGAAGCCTCTCTCTCACCACAATTCCTACACCATTTCTAGCCTGTCCCCCTCCTGAGTAGTAGAGTCTGGATCCCAAGTGCTTTGCTGCACTGCCCTTCCATCTCGTCTCGTGGATGCATAGGAAGGTCCAGCCTCTTCCGTATCATCATGTCATCCACTTCCAAGCCGTATCCTGTCAGTGAACTTACATTAAGCGTAACAATTCCCAATTCATGTTTGGCAGGTTGGTTGGTTTTATGTCCAGCTTTCACTAAACAGAGCTATCCCAGGTAACCAAGGCTGGGCAACTAGACACTGGTCGGCCAATAGTTTATTGTCCCGGGGCTGCTGGGCTTTATGTCTGGCACACACTGGCCAATAGGGGCACATATACCCCTCCCACTGGTAGCAAGGGTGCCTGGCGTAGGTCAGAATATGCTGGGTCCTCAACCCACTTATCACTGGTAACTACCCATGCCCATTTTGGCAACATTAGTCAACATGACCAAATCACCTAGAGCTATATTTTACACCACTGAGTGGCTGGCCCTCCCACGGTGCACAGTTTGTGATCTGTATTCTCCTATCTTGAGGATAATGCGCACCACAGTAGATGGCCAAAGCGGTTGGGTCTGTACAACTGTTCCCCTTATAGGACATCATGTAGAGTCTGTGTTGCTGCCCACTGCAAGTCTGATCATTGTTTATTCTATTTCTCACTTTGTTGTATTGATTACTTGTTATTATAGGTGATCCTGCCCGTGGCACCATGGAATTCCTACTGCCTGATGTAGCTTCTGATAATGATGGCGATGATGAAGAGCCACACTCTGGTACAGAGTGCCAGTCTGACACTGAGGTTGTGAATCCAACATCCCCTGACCCTATTTTGAACATGGTCTGTATGCTTAAGCATACCCATGATACAGAGACCTCAGACATAAGACAGGTTGAGGTTGACACAGTTGATCAGGTAAGTGTGGTTACTTCAGATACAGAATTGGTTGATTCCCCCAGTAGCCATCATGAGAGTGAAGTGCCACACAGGCAGGTTGGTAGAGGTGCTTGGAGGAGGCCTGCTGTCCACCCTCTTCCTGATGTTGGTTTGTCAGTAGGTGCCACACGATGTATGTGTAGGGCCATAACTGAGGCCCAGGCACGTTCCAGCAGGGCTTCAGAAGAGATAGTGGGAGTACTAAACATTATGCATTCTGACATGTAGGACTACTTGAACCATGAGGGCGACTACTTGGACAGGATGAATGACACACTAGATCAGGCAGTGTCTGTAATGGAATGTCTGCTGGGGAAAGGATCATCATCCATGTGGCCAGAAAGTGGCTACGTTGTCCGGTATTAGCCAATGTGGTTGCGCAAGATCATGGGCCTGTAGTGGCACTACTTCCACTGCTCCATCAGTAATTGCTGTGCTCACACCCAGATGTGGTGGACCATGTCATCATGGTACAGGATATAGTCGTGATGAGAGCTCATCCAGCAGACATTGTTCATATTCAGATGGTGCCCCTACTTCTAGCCAAGGCCATGGAACTAGCAGTGCAACTCCTGTCAGAGGTACTTGTCATGGCTGGGGGGTGATGACACAGAACTGACTAGTCTACCATGCATGGTTCACACTTTTCTGACATGCAATGACATAGTGTTAGCACAGTGTTGTGCAGACACAAGCACATTCAACAAATACTTGCCGATACCACCACACACACACACACACACACACACACACACACACACACACACACACACACACACACACACACACACACACACACACACACACACACACACACACACACACACACACACACACACACACAACTTTATTTAAACAGTACTGTTGACTGTTATACATATCTTACTAGCCCTGTCAATTGGATATTTATTGAATACATTTTTGTTTTACTTGCACAAGCTTATTTCTTTGGCATCAGGCTTGCCCTCCTGTACCCCCAAATATAAGTGATAATGATTGTGCCCTGCCCTTTGTACATTTCTTTGTGGCTTAGGGTTGTATATATGTCTGATGTACAGATTGGATAGCTAGTGCTTGCTTACTCAGATGCTTGCTTTAACATAAATGTATTGTAGAAGAAATGTTTCTATTCATTGTTTATACTCACTTGTGAATGATTATGTACTGGTTAACCATCACTTTATTTCTGTTAGTATTCTTAGTAATGAGGTCAAAATAAATTATTAAGTATTGCTTCATGGTATCATTGTGCAAATGATGTTACCATTGATCTACTCACTGGTTTATATACAGTGGTCACCTGAAATGCTTGATGCACAGTATGGGGCAAAATCCATAGCTGTATATTGTAAACATCAGTCATAAGCTATTACTGACATTACTATACACCTGGAACACGTTCCAACTGGATATGTAAAAATTTGCATATGAGAGTAATCAGTTATATACCTCTTTTTTTTATACAGGTTCAAGACTTACCTTGTTAATAGTGAGGCTACAAGATGTGTCCTTCAGGGGTAGTCTCTGTGTAATGCTAACAGAACACAACCATTATATGTTTAAGTAAAGGTTTTGCAGTTTCACAGGCATCACTTTTAATATTTGTATGTGCTCAGGCTGCTAGGTTTTCACTTAGGTAGTCAATGTGCATGCTGTCCTTCACCTTTTAGCCAGACCCTTGGCATGTTGTGCATGCCTATGTGTACCGGTAGCATCTGCAGTTGGTGGTTCATCTTCAGACTCCTCATCTATATCTGCTAAAGCTGATGGCCCTGCCTGTTCTCCTGCCCCTAGTTGTCCTAGTTGAAGTGGTTTCCTGAGAATTATATTGTGCAACATTTTATTTATTTTTATTTTATTTATTTATTTATCATTTGTTGACCGGGAATGCCCGACTAGGTTCCACAGAGCCTGTTTTCAGCGGAGGCCCGGGGAGAAATGCTCCAGATGCATGTCTTTGGAATGTGGGAGGAAACCGGAGTACCCGGAGGAAACCCACGCGAACACAGGGAGAACATGCAAACTCCACACAGAAGGCACCCCAGCCGAGAATCGAACTGGAGAACCTCTTGCTGTGAGGCGACAACGTTAACCGCTGCACCACTGTGCCGCCCACAGACTGTGAGTATTTGGGCAGCAATTGCTGTGTCATATTGCACGGTGCCTCCAGATGTGTCTAGAATCACAGGGCTAAAGCAGATGCCCTACGCTGACCATCTAAAAAAACTCCCACCTATACTCTTTGGCATATTGTCTACTCAGAGGCGATCTCTGCTTAACATACAAGGCCATGTCAAACCCAGAACTGTTGGGCATGCTACACTTATAGAAATCCCAATCCCTCAGAGCCGCACGCTCCAGGGATCTAAACCTTGTCATCACAATGAACAAAACATGCTGGAGGGATTGGTTCCTGACCCAGAGACTCCCCAGACTCTGGAATAGACTGCCCATACATGTCAAGCAGAGCGCCTCTTTGGCCCTCTTCAAAAGGAACCTTAATGATTGGATGGGAGATAGGAAATTCACCCCAGGGATCACATCAGTCGCCCTGCTAGACAGGGGTCCAGGGAAGTAAATATGTGGGAAGAAATAGCCAGGGAATTGTTATGGCTAGGCTTGTATAGGCCCTAGGGCCAATAGCCTAGTACCAACCTATGAACCTTGATTTGAGCAAGCTGAATACACGTTCTATGACATCACTAGTTTGAGCATGGACATTGTTGTATCCTTGCTCATTGGAGTTGTGTGGGTTTCTAAAGGTGTCATGAGCCAAGGTTCCAGTGCATAACCTGCATCCTCCACTAGATGCTGTTTTGGAAAGTCACCCCTTGCAAACCATATGTACAGTTCACAGGTGTGTCATGGGTGTGAGTCACAAAAACTGCCTGGGTTACCTGCACAGACATTGTAGATGATTCCTTGAGCATTACAGACAACCTGACAGTTTATAGAGTGGTATCCTTTCCTGTTAATGTACCTCCTTCACTGTTCATTGGGTGGGACTTTTATTTCTGTGTGAGTGCAATCTATGGCCCCCAAAACTTCAGGGAAATGTACTATTGCATAAAATTCCTGAATGGTTCTTCCTCTCTCCTCTGAGATGCACAGGAAACAGATGTGCTCCATTGCATGTTGTAACAATGCATTTAGAAACTGATGTAATATTCTAGAAGCTACCTGTAGCTAGTATACAAAAAGCTACATATACCTTTGTTTCCACTGGGATGGGTTCTCCATGATTTTCCTGGGGCATCATGTAAGGGCAGCACAAGTTGCATATTTCCTCTAGTGTTTCCCTGTCCACCTGGTATCGCTGTAAACTACTGTGCCAGGCAGTCCATGGTAAGTCAAATGGGGTCTAAACACCTTTCTTCTTCTTGGATGAGGTCTGGCAGCAGCAGCATATTGAATTAAATCCTGTTGCACATTCAGGTTAATGATGGCAGCAGTAAGCCCTAACATTTTTTAACTATAATACTGACTGCATTACAGAGGCCTGGACATCAGGGTAAATGGCTACACTGAGTGTACACGATTATTTTATCGGTTCCTGAATAGCTCTGCCATGTCTGATTAGTTAATTAGCATATAATTCAGCTACTTATGCTTTCATTAGCATACCCTGCTCTTTACCCTTGTTCTGAAGCTCTACTTTAACTTTAGAGTCATTTAATGAATATGAAATAGTGCCGTATCGTGTGCTTGGCAAGCCGTACTGCATACACGATAGCTGCACTTAGTGTAGGCATTCATGAATCTGGCCCACTGTCTTTTTCTTGAACTGTTCTTTCTT
The DNA here is from genome assembly GCF_019279795.1 of Protopterus annectens. Classification (NCBI taxonomy): domain Eukaryota; kingdom Metazoa; phylum Chordata; order Ceratodontiformes; family Protopteridae; genus Protopterus; species Protopterus annectens. Next base: position 1,165,135,411 of record NC_056747.1, on the reverse strand, counting down.
GATTGATCCTTTTTAAGGAAAAAGTTTCTCTTTACCTTAGAAACTTATTTGTAAAGTAGTTAAACCCTCTTCTTAGAAGCATACTACCCCTCCTTTTAGTCGCTGCTCTTGTAACCAACAAGCTTACAATTTTACTCCTCATTCTGTCAGTTTGGGGGGTTTGTTATTCTTCCTTATTTACACATCTCTAGCACTTCCTTCAGATTAATCTTAGAAATGATTACTCCACTATATTTGTATTTGACATGGCACATTATTCTTAGGTTCTTCAAAGGCCTTCTTGCAGTTTTGGTCATATGTCAATATCTACAGGGAAGCACATATATATATGTGTACACCTTTAACTTACTAATATAGCAGTTACCCCATGGCACAACCTGTATTACCTTTGGTGCCAACATAATAGACCAAGAATATTAATAGAACATTTTCAAATGCTGTCGTACTCACATTTCCATCTCATTAGAATGCCCTGCGGATTCTTTATGTTGCTTTTCTGCAATTCTTTTTCTCATCCACTTCCAAATTATGGATTTAAAGTAAGTTTGATGAAGGAATACTGCAAACTTCTGCAACAACATGTAGTGGTGACCTTCTCAATTGAGGAGATCCCCTATCTTTACAGTACTGACTGTTGGTCCCCAAACTGGCTGTGTCAGTTCATGCTAGTAGGCTGTATCGGGCAATACAGCATTAAGCCATGCTTATTTCCATGGCTATATTTATCTGTTTCTAAGCTACACTTTTAGCCTCCAGACTAACTCTAGTCTGGTAGTCTGGTGGGGTTTGCAACTTTGCCTGAAACCTATTTAGCCTTTGTCTCTGTAGCTTAGGTCCATCCATCCATAACCTCCTTTTTTCCCATTTTTGCAAATGGGGTTGGGGTGTCACATCATTAACCATCGTCTAAAGCCAATGATCACACCACTGTGTACCTAGTCTTGCCACTATTGTTTTTCCATTTTGCACAGAATCATGTGCAGTCATACCTACGGCCAGTTTAAAGTGTCCAATCCACCTACTGCATGGCTTTGGAATGTGACAGGAAACCAGAACACCTAGAGAAAGCCCACATGAACACAGGCTGATTCCACACAGAAGGCACCCTAGCCCAGAATCAAACCAAGGAACCTTTGGTTGTGAGGTGCAACACTATCTCCTGTGCCACTGTGCCTCCCTAATGGATGTCTTGGTTATACTTCACCCTCACACACCATATGCTCCCGTTCATGTTTAGGAGCTTGGTAATACAGTACATTTACCTGTCCATCGACTCCCATTACTTTCCAATTATTCTAATTTCTACCTGGTAGGATACCTGCATTTTGTTTCCAGTCAGCATCTACTCTATACTTGTGCATCTTACCTAATGTGGACCTGATCTCTATCTGAAGTTCTCTTTCTAATCTGCAGTAATCAGGCATAGTATCATCATCCTTACACAAATCTCCTCCTGTACATGACGTCATGCGTAGCTACTAGGCATAGAGTCTAGGATACTACTGAGGAGCCAAGCTAAATCTCCAGCTACCCCAGAGCACTGTCTGGTTAAGTAACTTGCTCAGAGTCACACAGTAGACAAATGGAGGCTGAGGGAATCAAACCTTGGACCACAGGAAGCTCATTATGAGCTCATAGCCTTAATCCTCTGCACTGACAGACTTCATGAAGTCATAATAATAATAATAATAATAATCATCATAATAATAAAGGGGTCAGATATCTCCCTCAATAACTTTGCAAGACATTTTAGGGTCCAGTGATCTCCACTTTAACTTTTCTCTGGAGATTTTATCTCAACAGGTATTGTTTATTAGGATCTGCCCATCATGATAAGTTTAGGACTCTCTCCTATGGGTAGAGGAATAGTGACTAGTCTTACCCCATACAAAGTCTACATACTTCCTGTAACAACAGATCTTCCTCTACAACCTACCCTCCTTTCCCCAGCCTCTTCAGTTTAGTCAGGAAGTTATTTCACAGAGTTTTGTTTCCCCTTCTTGCAAGCTCCACCTTAGCATGGATCTAGAGAGATCTGGATAAGGGTCTTCTGTGCAAACGATTATAGGTAAAAAGAAGGCGTTTTTATAACCTTTGAAAGTTTTAGATACTGAGCTGACCAAGTCCTGATGACTTCATGCCCTTTGGGGAGAGGAAGCTGGGCCTAGTCCAACACATCTATCATTATGACAACTTTCATTTGCAAATGACGAGCCTCTGAAAACTGAAAAAAAAGAACACTAAGAGACTTAACTAAGCAAATCTGTCTGATGACTGGTCTGTCCATCTTACTGACAAAATAGTCCTGTACTGCTTTATTCTATAATCATTGCAACTTTTGTTATAAGGAAATAAAGTAAAAAAAAAGTTAAGATCATTTGCCACATACGTATGAATTATACACTAGCTTTCTTCTCCCTGAGTCCTAAAGGAAGCCTGTTACACTTATTTCATCCATCCATCCATCCATCCATCCATCCATCCATTCATCCATCCATCCATCCATCCTCACCCCCTATTTCCCATTTTGCACATGACATTGGGGTGTCACTTCAACAGTGACAATCATCTTGAGCTAAGGTTCACACCACCGGGTGGCTAGCCCTGTTACACTTATAATTAGTATACTAAAGGAGGGGAACATATGTTAAATTGCTACAGATAAACTGAACTGAAGTTATGTACATTCATTCATATAATAAGCATTGTTAAACTATGCATATTAATGTGAAAATTAAAGTAGTAAGGTCAAAAGAACATTATTAAACATAGAGTCAGTATATATAACTTACTGGAATGTTTCTGGAGTGTTGCAGAGGTGAAGTGGGGTGACACCTTCTTCCGAGAAGACATTTGGATTGGCTCCAAAGCTGAGAAGCAACTCAGTACTTTCAGTCTGTTTATTTGCACAAGCATCATGTAAGGCAGTTTGTCCACCCGGGGCAGCATTGATATCTGCACCATGCATTAATAAGTGCCTCAGGCAATCAGTGTACCCTCTGGCTGCAGCAATACGCAGGGCAGAAGTCTGCTTCTGTTTAGGGGTCAAGGTCCAGAGACCTAAAATGAGGAAAAGATAGATGTAATACAGCACCTGTAATAACCTAAGAGCAACTGTTGAGATGTATAGGAAAAGTAAAAAATACATCTTCTTCAATATCCTCCATGCTTTAAAAATATGACCAACAGCAAATGCTAAACTAAGATGGTAAAACAGCTGCATTGTCAGCTGGGATAGGACAGTAATACCTGAGAACATGAGCTAACGCACAGCACTTTTGAATCAAGCAGTAGAAAATAAATTATGCTTACACTATGATGAAATTAATAATTAGAATCTGTTAAGTCTACCATGGTTACTGTAGACATGACCTGAGAACAGATGGTTTAATGATAACACTTAATATTTGTGGGAATAAACATGCTTTCAATTTCAAATTAGGAGCAGGAAAATAATAATTTATTCCACAAGGGGCGCACGGAAAGCTGTTAGAATCTTTGGGACTCAAACCCAGGTCTGCTGAGTGGCTCACAAAATCACCAACAGCTTGTTACATTAACGTTTGCTTTGTACTGCCAGTCTAGTTCTAATCACGTTACTGTCAAGCAACAGGAGGGTCAACTGTGCAATTCAAAGGTTAAACTTTGACTCCTGCAGTAAAGAATATTAAGGTGACTTTTATCGCAACACATCTTGTTAATTTATAATAGAAAGAACGGAGAAACACAGGGATAACCGTGGGTACACAATGTGATATTCTAGTGCTAGGTTACTGTTCACATTGATAGTAACCTAAGTTCAGAAATGAAGATTGACTGGTTACTTGTAAAAAGCAATGTGCTGTTTTTTTACTGAATGCTCACTCCCAGAATTCATTCATTTATTTTCTAATTGCTCAATCCATGTCAGGGTCACAATGGAACAGGAAATTATAGCTCTTGTATTGGACCTCAACATGCTGTAAATGTGGTCTGCTACAGAACCTAGAGATATTGCAGAGGTCATGCCTGAGGACCATTAATGGGGTGCTCTGTCAGTCCTATGGCATATGCAAAGGGCACTGTAGGTTTGGGTTAGAATTTAAATAGAGCTGGATATTATCCTAGTTTGCAAATGCTGTATTAGGAGTGGAGAAAATAATTGTACAGCACATTAAACAATATTTGTCTGTGATTAGAATTGTCTCCTTTAAATAATGTAACATTTCTTAAAGGAAAAGCAGTTAGTTGCATCCAAATTTTCATACAATTAACAGCTCAGTCTCATCTTCTGAAATGTGCTTAATGCCAGTGTTATGCTCCTGGCCATGTTACCCATACCTCTCAACATCTTAGCCCAAGAAATCTGGACAAAGCCTAAACTAATGGGGGGATAAAGGCTACAAAATAGGGACAGATTTTAAATATTACTCATAAACATAGAAAGTTGGTAGAATAAAAGGGTTTTACTAGCATGCATTTTCTGAAGGATATGAAGTGTGAAACTCAAATGTATGCCACCATTTAGTGACTTTAATCCTAAGATTATCAAGTGATTTGCAAGAAAACCACAAACTTTATAAGAAGCAGATGAAAAATACGAAACTTATATCTGGACATTCTGTGAAAATCTTTACAGATGAGAGGCATGAAAGCACATGTTTTGTCACTGTCTAATAACATTTCATACTCTCTGTATCCCCTTAACTGTATATCACACTTATCTTAAGATTTGACTCTTTTGTATATAGTGGTGTGTATAACTTCTCTATACTGCATAAGGTCATTTCAGTCAATCAGCAATAGAATGTAACAAATTTCTCCTACTCGATGCTTAATTATACTTACCTTACATTTCTGATGCATTACTTTAAACCTTTTTGTACACATTGTATCACACTTGAAGTCAGTCTGTATTGTATACAGTCATTTTATTTCTGTAGTTTTCCCAGGGCTAAAACTGAAAATGGTCATTTGTGATCAGTCCTTGACCCCAGTTAACAAATTCAAATAAATAAATAAAATCCAGACCCCTGAATTTTACAGCTCATAAACCTAAATGATGTCATCTGCATTAAAGATTTTTGTTTCAGAACTCATATAAAGCATGTCTCTGCAGTGGTGTTGCCATGATTTTTGAAAATGTACACACATTGTACACAAATATATACAACCTTCCTCAGTGTACTCAGCATGTGTTTCTGAAGAGCATACCTTTACAGTACTGCTAATTCTGTTACCTAATTATCTTGCAATTAAAATATGAATAACAGCTGATGGAGGACAACCCTTATTGTGTGATCACAGCAATGACTGCTTGGACAGGATCCTTCAAAAAAAGCTTAAAAAGTATACACAATTTGGCTATATGGACATAAACATAGAAGAATATATAGAAGTGCCAGGAAAACAAATCTGTGATCTAATGAGGCCATCTTAAGTTGCTAAAAAAAAAATAGGCAGCAAGCTGTAGAATTCCAACCAGTTTATTGTTAGCGCTTTCGTTCAGAAAATACATGAACTTCTTCAGACAAAGAAACCTCAAAAGTCCTCAGTTAAAATAAAACTATCAATTAAGATGAGATAATTAATTATAAAACCAATTAACATAACTTAAGAAATTTAAAGAGCCAGTGTTATAAAAGCTAAAATGTATATGTGAATAAATATAAATGCTTTTTTTAAAAATCAGCAATATAAATGCTTTTTTTAAAAATCAGCAACAATTTTAAAACCACAACACATCAGTCTAATTACTTAATTTTCCTATGTGTATAAGTTAATCTAAATACTGTTAAATGCTAGATAACAACTTAAACAGCTCAAACAAGTAGAAATATAAAATTCGTATGAATGTATAAAGATAAATATGTATAAATAAATATTTATAAATTCATTCAACTAATAGAAAAGTTGTTATACAACCAAATTTAATCTTTGAAGAGCTTTCAATTTCAAAATACATTTTATCGAGCAGTATTCATTAAGCCCTGGTGGAACATGTGCATATGTTTTAATATGCCAAACAAGTTCCTGTTCTTCAAGTTGAGCTGTTTAAGTTGTTATCTAGCATTTAACAGTATTTAGATTAATTTATACACACAAGAAAATTAAGTAATAAGACTGATGTGCTGTGATTTTAAAATTGTTGCTGAATTAAAAAAAAAAACATTTATATTTATTCACATATACATTTTACCTTGTATAACACTGGCTCTTTACAGTTCTTAAGTTATGTTAATTGGTTTTATAATTAATTATCTCATCTTAATTGATAGTTTTATTTTAACTGAGGACTCTTGGGGTTTCTTTGTCTGAATAAGTTCATGTATTTTCTGAACGAAAGCGCTAACAATAAACTGGTTGGATTTCTACAGCTTGCTGCCTATTTTTGTTTTTGGTTACAAGTTTATTTTTTGTTTTGTGTTTATTCAGTTTAGTATGGCAAGTGAAGCTGCATCTAATTCTCAGCCACTTTTTTCCCAAGATGGAGCTAGTACAGCAGGAGAGTCAAACACGGAGGCGAATGCCATAGGGAATTTAACCCTCCTAGTACAGCAACTACTTGAGCAAGTGGATAACCTTTCCAGGAGATTGGATTCATCAAATACAACCAATAGTGGAATAGTACCTGGATCTGGTTCTAACAACCGAAATGTAAGCAGTAACATTTTGACTTATGCAGCAGTTTCTGCATCACCTCTAAGTTATTATATTAATAATGGACTACCCCCCACTTCCCATGGTAAAGGGGTCACTAATACAACAAGTACAATGCATAATATACACTCCACACAACAACTGGCATCTAATTCAATTCCTGCAATGTCTATTTAACGGCTCCACAATTTTTCAGCTCCAGCGACACTAATGTAATTTCTAATGCTGCAGAAGAGCCCCAGCTTATATCCATCTGTATTAATTTGAAATGTTTTGATCAAAAACTTTTAAAATGTTGGAAACTTCAATTGGAAGTTTTTTACTTCCAGGAATGTATAGCAAAGAAAATTGTACCTAAGGGACTTCGCCAATGGCGCTATCCAGTTGGTCTCATTAATAAATCACCCTTCCATTTGGAGCTACTAGGCTTATTTGATAAGCAAAGCTTTGATTTTTTAGAAATGCTCATCACACAATACATTTCACAAATTGACACTTTGCAAAGTGATTTAGAGATTTTGGAGCATCAAATAATATCAGATACTGATTGCCAGCAATACAGGTATGACTATGCTTGCATTTTTACAAGCATAGATCACACAATAAACAGAGCGGCTGAAGTTAAAAAGAAGAAAATTAAAAGAGATGTAACTGCATATACTAATGGGAATGCCTCTCCAGTCCCATTGAATTAAACACATTCTAGTTCCCTTGATAACATTAGTGAAGGAGAGGCTTCAAATACTTTGCAATGCCCCCAACTAAGCTCATCTGACTAGAATAATGATGACAGCATGTTACAGATGCCTTTACCAAGGCACAGTGAAAGGGTTAGAGAAAATCAGCAAAGAGTCAACAGACAATACTTAAATGAACGCCAGAATAATGGTCCTTCCACAAGCCAGGATTTTCAGGTGGTCAGAAGCAAACAACAGAATTCACAACAAGGGAGGAATGGGGGATTTCAACGGAAGAAGCAGAATTGCAAGAGGAGATAAACAATGTACCAGACATTATTACTAACTTATCTGGGGACTTTAAAGTGTATAATTTCTCCTCTATGTACATCAGCAGTGAAATAGTAGAGCTACTGGCTAAAGGATTAACATTCATACCAGATACGAGAGCTGATATAGCAAGAACTATCATTGACTTAAAGTTATACATACGTAAAATGAACTTAGCAGTTCTGTTTGGGAATGGGTCTGCTATACACAATGATTTGCGTATATCTAGTGTTTTCAACCCTCCTATTAATGAGTCTCTTGTCATATTCGAACATATTTGTGAGATGGACATAAGGTCTTTACTGGCAAAAAAATCAACAGAGACAAGTTAAAAATATGACAGTTGGTGAATTTGAACTACTTAACTTGTTGAAAATTTGCCACGTTAGGGTAATGAAGCCAGATAAAGGCAGATAAAGGTGGCAGCCTGGTGTGTTAGCTTAAACGAAGTGAATAGTGCACCCAGAAAAATCAAAGAAAGTTTAAATGACCTGTTTTTGGAAAACAGTATTGACATAGACACATATAATTACCTATGCATGCCAGCACCAGTAACACCAGTTTTATTTGGATCTCACAAAATCCACAAAAGTATAATGGATCCACCTTTTAGGCCAATTGTGGATGGCAGGAGATCCATTACTTATGCGTGTGCTAAATATGTGGACAGTAAACTTAAGCCATTTATTTGCAGTGAACCCCAAATTTGTAAGGATTCGTGGGGTTTTTTAGAGAATATTAATTCTCTTGAATTTGAAGGACAGTGTAATTTTTTGACGGTAGATATAAAGGATCTGTATACCGTCATACCTCAAGAGGTTGCCATTGAATGGGTTAGTGAATTCCTATTTTTGAAAGGGATGGACCAGCAAAAGATAAATGCAATTGCATCCTTGCTAGATCTAGTTTTGAATAACAACTTTATATTTTTTGACAAGGAATATTTTTTGCAAAAAACTGGGGTAGCCATGGGCTCCCCATGCGGGGGCAGTTTTGCAAATTCAGTCATGGCATTTTGGGAAAGACATTTCCTATTTCAGAATCCCATTTTTAAGGAAAATGTAAAATGGTAGACTAGATATCAGGACGATATGTTTTTTATGTGGAAAAGAAGTCTAGATTTAGTAACAACTTTTATTAATGAAATCTCCAAATTCACAGACTTCCTAGATTTCACTTTTGAGTTTAACACAGACTCCATTAATTTTCTGGACGTGTCACTATCTAAAGATAGATCCAATAACAGACTTAAGGCTAGTATTTTCAGGAAACCTACTTACTCAAATACTTTTCTACACTTTAGTAGTAGCCATCCATTCCACCAGAAAAGGGCGATTATTAAGGGCCAACTGGTTAGGGCAGCCAGAATGATCTCATCAGAGACTGATTTTCTGTTTGAATGTAACACATTGAAAGTCATGTTTCATGAAAGGGGCTATCCAGAACAGCTTTTTCAACAATTGTTCGATGAAGTTGCTACTAAAAGGACTACTGGCCATTTTAAACCTATTCTCTGCAGGGGTTATGGAGAAACAATAGGTGATACTCCCCCTGATGAGCATAGGGAGAATAGTATTAGGAATTAAGATGGTAGAATAAGCTTTCTTACTACTTTCTCTATTGATGCACATGCTATTAAGAATATTATGAATAAAAATTGGGCTATAATATCAGAGGATAGTGGTATTAATATGACATTGGGAGATAGACCACATATTACCTATAGAAGAGGCCTAAATTTTAAAGATTTGTTGGAAAGGAACAATCAAAAATGCCCCAACAAATGGGGGATGAGAAAGTGTGGGAGATGTCAGCAGTGCCAGCACATTATGGTAACTAATAAAGTTTGCATACGTAACAAAATCTACATCATTAATGGAAAATTTAACTGTGAAACAGCAGGAGTAGTATATGCTGCTTTATGCCAATGTTGCCAAAGCTACTATATTGGTAAAACTGAAAGAATGTTTAAGCAGAGAATTTATGAACACCAATACCAAATTAGTAAGGGTAATACCACAAATGCTTTGGCTAGACACACTTTAGAATACCCCACACATAAATTCCAGTTTACAATATTACAACAAATAGGAACATTAGAGGTGGGTTCTGGGAATTAAAACTTAAAGAACAGGAACTTGTATGGCAAATTAAAACATATGCACATGTTCCACCAGGGCTTAATGAATACTGTTCGGTAAAATGTATTTTGAAATTGAAAGCTCTTCAAAGATGAAATTTGGTTGTATAGCAACTTTTCTATTATTTGAATGAATTTATAAATATTTATTTATACATATCTATCTTTATACATTCATACAAATTTTATATTTCCACTTGTTTGAGCTGTTTACGTTGCTATCTAGCATTTAACAGTATTTAGATTAACTTATACATGTTAGAAAATTAAGTAATAAGACTGATATGTTGTAGTTTTAAAATTGCTGCTGATTTTTAAAAAAAGCATTTATATTTATTCACATATACATTTTACATTGTATAACACTGGCTCTTTAAATTTCTTAAGTTATGTTAATTGGATTTATAATTAAATATCTCATCTTAATTGATAGTTTTATTTTAACTGAGGACTCTTGGGGTTTCTTTGTCTGAAGAAGTTCATGTAATTTCTGAATGAAAGCTCTAACAATAAACTGGTTGGAATTCTACAGCTTGCTGCCTATTTTTGTTTTTGGTTACAAGTTTATTTTTTGCTTCATCTTAAGTTGCCAGCCCCCTCAGAACAGTTTTTCCCATACCCCATTCTATTCATTTTCTGTCCCATGCAAACCTGGAAACCTTCTACACTGAATGAAAACATTCTAAGGTTGTACCACCCTCTTTGTGAAGTAATATTTCTTCTAGTCTCATATGGGCTATTATTTTTCAGCTTCCATCTGTTTCTGTTTTACCTATACCTCCTTCAACTTGTTCTCAGCCAGACATCTTCAGATTTTATCCTTCTTCCGTTTCTCTCTTCTGATGTCGACATCCTAACTTTCTAGGTCTTTCCTCAGACCCCTGCTATTCCATTCCATTCACCTTTTGGTTAAACGTGCATTACAACTTTTCTAATAACCTCGATTCCCCTCCTCAATATGGACTTCATATTGAAAAGGCAATCTGTAACCCGACCAGTGCCTTGCTCAATAGAAATATGACTTCAGCATCTCTATGTCTCTTAGTATCTCTGGAACACCCTCTTTGTGCTATGTCACTTAATATCTCATTGGCATTCATCACTCTTCTTTCACACTACATGCAATTATTTAGCTTTGGAGTGATTACAACCATCACACCACTTTCCTCTTCTGCCTTGCTTAAGAGTCACACACCAGGCATACATGTTTTCCATGGATTTCTTGCTCCGGTGTGCATAATTCTGAAGTTTATTTATTTATTTATTTTTACATTCAATCCTTGCTTCTTCTTGTCTGCTCTCAATGCAAGCTGTTGTAGCTACCTCTGGAGCCCTATCCTGTCTACTTGTCTATGACTATCACACCAGTTGCAACATGACTGGCGTACAGTATGATCTTACTTTTCAACCTAATGTGATATTTGATACTACACAGGACTGATCCCAGTACTGAATACTGTGGTATTTCACTATACTAAGCAGGACCAATCCCAGCTCAGGTTTGCTACCTGTCAGGAAATTTCCCTGACAGTTAGAAAATCAGGTTATTTGCCAGGAAATATGGAAATCATGGTCTCTGTCAGGAAATTCAGTCATGGTGAATACTTGAAGGATATTTGAATCATTCTGAGAGCTAACACATTTCTCAAGTATGTTTCCTAAAATGTTTACTGTTTTACTTGGATTTCCAATCTATATCCAAATGTAGTGGCAAAAGCTATCATTGCTGTGTGTGTGTGTGTGTGTGTGTGTGTGTGTGTGTGTGTGTGTGTGTGTGTGTGTGTGTGTGTACAAGAACAAGTTGACCCTGATTTCTTCCCCTTTGCATCCCTGTCAAACAACAGCACTGCACACAATACGTGACTATTTTTGCTAGTTTGCGTAAGATGTGTGGAAAAGGAACAGATCATTGGTACCATGACACAGTGAGTAGTGTTGCCATATCACCGCTCCTATCTCCCTGTCTTAAGCTCTTGTCTGTGGCCCCATCTGTGTGGAGTCTGCATGTCCTGCTTATCTCTGTGTGAGTTTTGTGTAGGTGCTGTCATTTTTTTCAAGCACTCCAAAGACATGCCATACGTGAATTGCTATTCTTTAAATGTGTATAGAAAGCATAATGTGTGTGTGTGTGTGTGTGTGTGTGTATGTGTGTGTGTGTATATCTTTCTGTCAATCTTGTGACTGATTTGTCTTGTCAGTGACAATGTCAGTGTGTCAGTGTGTGTGTGTGTGTGTGTGTGTGTGTGTGTGTGTGTGTGTGTGTGTGTGTGTGTGTGTGTGTGTGTGTGTGTGTGTGTGCGCGCGAGTGTGTAAAAATAATATTGACTTGTGCATACATAAATGAGAAGTGAAAAAATAAGGCATAAAATGCATTACAGGGCATATGGAACCTCAGATATTCTGGGGCCGTTATTCCGGGCTATATATGTGTCTTAGTAGGGACCTCAGCCATGGGCCCCACCTAGTCTAAAACTGATCCCATTCAAAAGTGGACACACCTTGCTACAGTTTGAGTGGGGGGATGGGGATAGTGCAGTCATTATTTCTTTAATTTTCCTCACAGTCAAACTTCAGAGGTATGTGCAGAAATTAACTACAGCTTGTTTGTTCTCTGTGGATAGTGTGGTCATTATTTCATTAACTTTCCACAAAATCACACCTCACAGTTGTGCACAGAATGTCACTATAGCTTGTCTAGGGTCAGTGTGCTGTGTAGGAGCAATAAGCTGGAATAAATTGCTGTAAGTGCTATTTTCTCACCTTCTTCACAATTTAAATCAGTTGTATATACGGGTGGATATATTCAGGGGGTAGGGGAAAGGAGACGTGCTGCATATGTACAGCTGACAGCAATAGGTAGATATTTGTTTTTGTGCTTTATTTGTTCTTTTACATTCATCCTCGTTTGACTTCAGAGGGCTACACAGATGGTGTTTGTCTTTTGGGTTAGAGCTGAGGAGATATGATGTGTAGGTATATGATAGTAGCAACCTGAAAGATATAACAAGATTCATTTGTCCCTTCACTTATATCTGATTAAACACCATATGGGTACACTAAAATCACTATCATTGTTTTTTTTTTTTTTTTTTTTTTTTTTGTGGGGGAGGCAGCTATCCCAGATATGATCTGCTATCTGCTCTCACAAGCATTTTATTCTCATTTTTTACCACAGAACATTTTGCATATGATTCCATATCTGGTGCTTCTGGGTGAGAATACCCTGAGGCAAGGGTTGTGTTTTTATTATGCAGGGGGCATAGATTATTTGTCAGAAAATGGATGGATGCAGAAGTGGCAATCTACTGAATACCATGGTATTTCATTATAGTAAGTAGGACAACTCCTAGCACTGAATGCTATGGTGCTCCACTCTGCTATGCAGGATCAATCCCAGCACTGAATATTGTAGTATTTCACTAAACTAAGTAGGACCAGTTCCAGAACTGAATGCTATGGTGCTCCACTCTACTAAGTAGGATCAGTCCCAGCACAGAATATTGTAGTATTTCACTAAACTAAGTAGGACCAGTTCCAGAACTGAATGCTATGGTACTCCACTCTACTATGCAGGATCAATCCCAGCACTGAATATTGTGGTATTTCACTAAGCTAAGTAGGACCAATTCCAGAACTGAATGCTATGGTACTCCACTCTACTATGCAGGATCAATCCCAGCACTGAATATTGTGGTATTTCACTAAACTAAGTAGGACCAATTCCAGAACTGAATGCTATGGTACTCCACTCTACTATGCAGGATCAATCCCAGCACTGAATATTGTGGTATTTCACTATACTAACTAACACCAGCCACTGCACTGAATGCTATGGTGCTACACTATACTAAGGGAAAGCAGTCCCAGCACTGAATGGGATCTCTTCTGTGTCCCTGCTAGACAGAGGCACATTAAACTAATCTTAAAAGGGTACCTTCTGTGACCTACTTTACAGAGGCACAGTAGGCTAATCTAATAGGGAGGCGGAAGCCAAATACACTCTGGCTAGGCTTATAAATGCCCTAGGGCAGATAGCCTAGTATCTACCTATGAACCTATGAACCTATGAATGCTAAGGTACTCCACTATACTAAGCTGGAGCAGTCCAAGTCACTGAATACTATGGTACTCTACTATACTAAGTAGGACCAATCCCAACAAGAGAGGGCTATAGTACTCCACCAACACAGTGGTGCAGCAGTAGCATTGTTGCCTCACAGCAAGAGGTTTTCTGGTTCGATTCTTGGCTGGAGCACCTTCTGTGCAGAGTCTGCTTGTTCCCCCTGTATTTGTGTGGGTTTCCTCTGGGTCCTCTGGTTTCTTCCCATGTTTCAAAGACATGCATCTGGAGTGTTTCTCCCTGGGCCTCTGCTGAAAACTGGCTTCATTCCAAGTCAGACTTTCCCAGTAAACAAATCTTAAATAAATAAATAAAAATAAATACAAAAAACATTTGAACAATAAAATAAAATAAAATAATAATAATAAACAGAAGATGTCTGCTAATGAAGCAATTAAAAATAAACTTATGACTGGTCCAGAAGATATTCACCAAAAGCAAGATTATATAAGTAGAGCTTTAAGGGAACTCTTAAAGCAGGCTATGCAGAACACCCCCAAAGTCTGTGAAGTAGGCATAGATCATGGCAAACAAATGAATGGATGACAGATGTTTCAAGCCATGACTGAGAAACTGTTAGCAGCCTATCAGAGGCAGACTGCAATACCTGACATCAGCAATGTAAAACAGTGCACTTTGTTATGTAAGATGGAGCCAATCACCCTCTGTTTCCCAGATTCCAATCATTCCAATATCATTTAGGTCCATACCATTTAATTTTCATATCAGCTTCCTGTGAGGTTCACTGTGAGAGCCCCTCTTGAAGTCCACATATACCATATTCGCATGGTTCCCCTAATCCATATCAGTGGTGATCTGGTCACAAAAACGAATCAAGGTGAAATAAGTGGATTTCTTCTCCATGAAGACATGCTGTTAACTACTAGTGAAAGCCTTAGCATTCAGAAATTCTACCAGCCTGACATACAGAATCTTTTTTCCATGATCTTCCCATGAATATAAATGACATGACTAGATATATTTCTTAGGTCCACTTTTATGTAACAGTAGAGCACCACTGCCAATCACTAACCCTGCAGCATTTCTCCAAGTATGAGTGAGAGACTTCCAGTTATGTCAGAGGTTCAGCAATTATCACTGGCAATCCCTTTATCACCTCAGGAAGAAGCTCATCTAGGCACAGTGCCTTAGCTCCTCAAACATTCACAGGTAACTTCTTTCCTGCTTGCCTATTCAATATTCCACCTGTCCCTTTGTCCCTGTCCATACCTGCTCTACCGTCACATGATAGCATTCTGTCTGGTTGCTAATGTATAAATATACAGGTAGAAGACTGTGTCAGATCTACAACAATTTCTGATTTCTCTTCCTTGGCTTCCAATGAAGTGATTTTAGAGTGACTCCTCCTGTAGTTCCCAGTGTACCCAAGATAATAATTTTGTGCATTTTTCACACTATAAGACTCTCTGGGATTCTGCCAAGAGTATGTCTTGTCTTCCATTCTGTGATTTTCATGAACAGGATATCAAGCTGCAGTCAAGGCCCGGAGATAATCCAGATTGGGGATGTGAAATTGCATCTTTGTTGTTTGCAGTGGATATTCTCTTAGCCTTAAATGACTGAAATCACTGTTTACACTTGAATGAATTGCTGCTGATGATGAAAGAGATGGGAGAAAATCAGCACTCCATATATGAGGTCACGGTTCATTTCCAGCAAAGAGTGGATTGCTCTCTCTCCAGGTAAGAAGGAGTTGTTGCTACAGGTAGATGATTTTAAATATGTTAGAGAAGAAATACTAAAATATAAGTGCCCATACAACAGTCAGAATGAATTTCTGTACTTTAGAATTATTCCTAGGAAAGCTAGACCAGAAAACATGTTTGTATTCCATGAGGCAAGGTACAGTAACCGTGTGTTACTAGTCTGGATAAAAGACACAACATGTTTTTGTCATAAACAGAGGAATATTATGGAACATCGCTTGCCTAAGAGAAGCAGTTAGAAACATAAATAATATGTCTTTGTAGTTTGTCCTTGATTATTAAAAGTGTTGTAATGAATACAGCATTTTTTGTATAATGGAAACTTTAGGAATTCATTAGAAACAGCACAGTGTATGAAAACGTTCTAAACTGTAGCAAGTTTCAGCAGTTTCTGAATGAGGATTGTATTATTTTGCTGTCAGCTTAAGAATATGAATTATGATTGGAAAGAATCTTTTGAAAGGTACCACACGAGATGGCCATTGCCTTGTTTCATGTACTTAAGTCTGCCTTGTTAGAAATGATAGATTTCACATTATGAGTAATTTCAGCTTGCTGCCATTCTATTCTGAACAATAAATATCTTGTCTTAAACTGCTTTTATGTCTTAGTGTATTTACTAATGACAGTAAGAAGGTGCCAAATAACAAAGTATCATGGGCTCCTGATGAGGAGTGAGGTTAGAGATAATTGCAAGACTGAACACTGAACTGGTAGTACTACAGGCTTTGCACCAGATGGTTGTCATGATGTGAGAGCCGAGTCATAAGATGATGCTCTCAGTTTACTGTTCACTCTGCCCTCGTCATCAGCATGGTCATGAGATTTGGGTAGTGACTCAAAGAATGAAATTGTGGATAGAAGCAGCAGAAATGGGGTTTCTTCTCAAAGTATGTGGCTTACTCTTAGTGATCTGCCATTTGGGAGGAACTCAGAGTGTAACCACTGTTCCTCCTTGTTGAGAAGAGTCAATTGAGGTTGACTGGACACCTCGCAAGGCTGTTCCTGTTCCTCTGAAGGTGTAGCAAGCATGGCCCATTCTGTGGAGGTCTAGGGTTGACCCAGGAAATACACTGAAAGGCTTATATCTATCAGCCTGCCAAGAAATGCCTGGGGATCCCATAGGATAAGCAGGAGACTGTTGCTGGTTATACGGAAATCTGGTATACCTGGCTTTCTACCACTATTACCCCAACCAGAATAAGCCATTTAAAAAGTGATAGTGGTCATTGTAATCTTTCACTTCCTCACTTTCAACTTCTGTAGAGCTACCTTGAAATGAGAGATGAGAATGTTTGCCTTTTTTGTGGTATCTTAACCAGCCTTTTCTGATTGCACCCCTATTCTCATCTTCTTACATGCCTTTCTCTTTAGTTGAGAGCCTGTCTTACCTCTTTGTAGTCTGGATTTTTGCCTTCTTTGTTCACTCTTCCTTCTTCTGATATAGTATATCATTGCAGTTCTCAATCTTTTCTTAATTCAGTCTCAGAGCTCTTTCACTGTTCATGGTTCCTTCAACCTTTGATATTTTGTATGACGTAATTTCCCAGAAGACTGACATCTACATTAATACTGGCAGATACAGTAGATTTTATCCAGATTGCTTTTATCACCCCTCCTTTCCCTTCCTCTTTACGTCTCCTGTTAGTATCACTTAGTAGTTCTAATAATGATTTTCAGATACACACAATCAGCTATTTCCCTACTGATCTCTGTCCCATCCTTAATGTATTCTTTATTAGAATTTCAAGTATGTTTCCAAATACTTATGAACAGACTTTCTGTTACAGTAATTTTGCATCTTGTCAGTCCACTACAGTCTTGTATCTGCTTTGATATGCTCACAGTTTGCCTTTTATATGCTGCCTCACATAACGGGCAATTGCTTAAGCAGCTTGTATTGTAGTAATATTGAATGTGACTCAGAATTATAGTTAACTGCACAACTTAGGCTAGAAATCCACCACCATCCCAGGGCAACCTGTAGGCGTTTGTATTAAGAAACTGTGCTAGAAAAACTGAAACAGGCCAGATTCACTAATGCCTACACTAACTGTACACTTTCTATGTTCAATAGCATTCATACCGCATTACTAGTGCTTTCTAGTCACTCAGAAAGTTTACACTAAGTGTACCTGTAGTATACACTTTGTGGTAACCTGTATGAATCTCCTTCAATATTTAAGGCTGCAAGAAAATCAATAGAAAAACTAAAATTAGGAGGGAGAAGGTGTGAGTTATGCTTGTGTTGTCAGTTCATTCAGAATGGTGTACCCTCAGTGTACAGTGTAGGCATTCATGAATCCCAGGCAAAGACTATAGGTGCAATATGGATTACACCGAAGGTAATATATGCAGTCAGTATTTCATAACGTTACTTGTCTCTGACCTCAAGACAGCTGCGGTGGTGCAGCGGTAGCATTGTCGCCTCACAGCAAGAGGTTCTCCCGTTCAGTTCTCAGCTGGAGCGCCTTCTGTGTGGAGTCTGCATGTCCTCCCCGCAGTTGAGTGGCATTCGAAAGACATGCGTGAATGGGCGTACCTTCGTTGAAGGCTGGGTGTTGGGCTGGCACCTTAGCACCGTAAAAACCTATTTCCAATAATTAGTGGACCGGAGTTCCACTGTAATGACCTCTAACCGGAAAAAGCCGAAAGAAAAACAACAACAACTTGTCTCTGACCTGTGGGTGGTGGTAGGGGATCAGGGTGCTGCTCAAAGTTATTCATTTACTGTAGTGAAAAGTCAGGTGGTATTGGCAATACACTCTTTAGGTAAATGTAGACTGAAGCTTCCTGATAGCAGTTTCATCTGAATCTAGGGACACACTTTACATACCACAATGGGCAGTTGTCAGATAGTTCCTAGAAAATCCCACTGGTGAAGATGGAATGTAAGCTTGTTGCAGATGTTGTAGGAAACGTGGTCTTGGGAATCATTAGCCAGCAAACAGTATGGATAAATACAAAATAACACAGACTGCAGTTATAAAAAGTGGAGAATCTTGTACTGTACTTCCACAATAGTGACCTTACAATGACCAGAATATTTTAAAACACACAATATTTAGGTAAATAACATGAAATAAGAGCAGTGGTTAAGGAGGAAGTAAGAACAGCTATGAAGAGGATGAAGAATGGAAAGGCTGTTGGTCCAGATGACATACCTGTGGAAGAATGGAGATATTTAGAAGAGATAGCAGTGGAGTTTTTAACCAGATTATTTAATGAAATCTTGGAAAGTGAGAGGATGCCTGAGGAGTGGAGAAGAAGTGTTTTGGTACCGATTTTTCAGAATAAGGACGATGCACAGAGCTGTAGTAACTACAGAGGGATAAACTTGATCAGTCACAGCATGAAGTTATGGGAAAGAGTAGTAGAAGCTAGGTTCAGAAGGGAGGTGATGATTAGTGATCAGCAGTTTGGTTTCATGTCAGGAAAGAGCACTACAGATGTGATGTTTGCTTTGAGAGTGTTGATGGAGAAGTACAGAGAAGGTCAGAAGGAGTTGCATTCTGTCTTTGTGGACTTAGAGAAAGCATATGACAGGATGCCTAGAGAGGAGTTGTGGTATTGTATGAGGAAGTTGGGAGTGGCAGAAAAGTATGTAAGATTGGTACAGGATATGTATGAGGGTAGTGTAACAGTGGTGAGGTCTGCAGTAGGAGTGACGGATACGTTTAAGGTGGTGGTGGGATTACATCAAAGATCAGCTCTTATTTGCAATGGTGATGGTTAGGTTGACAGACGAGATCAGACAGGAGTCACCATGGACAATGATGTTTGCGAATGACATTGTGATCTGTAGTGAGAGTAGGAAACAGGTTGAGGGTGTCCTAGATATGCTCTAGAGAGAAGAGGAATGAAGGTCAGCAGGACTAAGACAGAATATGTGTGTGTAAATGAGGGGGAGGACAGAGGAATGGTGAGGATGCAGGGAGTAGAGTTGGCGAAGGTGAATGAGTTTAAATATTTGGGATCAACAGTTCAGAGTAATGGTGAGTGTGGAAGAGAGGTGAAGAAGAAAGTACAGGCATGGTGGAGAAGAGTGTCAGGAGTGATTTGTGACAGACGAGTACCAGTAAGAGTGAAAGGGAAGGTTTACAAGAGGGTAGTGAGACTGGCTATGTTATATGGGTTGGAGACGGTGGCATTGACAAAAAGGCGGGAGTCAGAGCTGGATGTGGCAGAGTTAAAGATGTTAAGATTTGCACTGGGTGTGACGAGGGTGGACAGGATTAGGAATAAGTATATTAGAGGGTCAGCTCAGGTTGGACAGTTTGGAGACAAAGCCAGACAGGCGAGATTGCATTGGTTTGGACATGTGCTGAGGAGGGATGCTGGCTATTTTGGGAAAAGTATGCTAAGCGTGTAGCTACCAGGTAAGAGGAAAAGAGAAAGGCCTAAGATAAGGTTTATGGATGTGGTGAGAGAGGACATGCAGGTGGTTGGTGTGACACAGGAAGATGCAGAGCACAGGTAAAAAATGAAAACAGATGATCCGCTGTGGCGACCCCTAACAGGAACAGCCGAAAGAAGAAGAAGAAGAAAAGCAGTGGTTAAACAGCATAGAGCATACAGAAACAGAAACAAGTCATTGAGTACATTGCTGATTACGCAGCATGCCATTTACAAATTGGTAATGTAAAAATGTGGGCAGACATATTGAAAGCCCTAAGTGATTCATGAGAAAGCTAACATAAATACATTTTATACATAGAATACATTTAAATGACATATGACAGACTAAGGATAGAAAGCAGTCATGCAGCAATATTAATCCAAAATTCTGAGATATACATAACTCCACTGCATTCACAGTAAGACCCCATACCTCTCAAATGTCCAGAATTTCTCAGAATAGCCAGCTTTTTGTCTCATATTTTCGGTCAGTTCCTCATAAAATTTGGGGTTTTCTGACAAATCACTGAAAATGACAGACATTTCAGTGTCAGACTTCATATCCTTCAGAAAAATGCATGCTATTGTAAAACCTGTTATTCTAGCAGCTTTATCAATGCATAAAATCAATATTTAAAATCTAGCCTTGATTTTGTCCCTATGGCCCCACCCCACTATTTTGGTTTTGTACTGATTTCTTGAGCTAAGCGGTTGAAATGTATGTTAGGATCAAAAGCTAAACCTGTTCTCATTCCGTTCTTAAGAAGTGACTATGTAAGTACATCTGGAAGGAAATTAACATAAATGTCATAACACAATATGCATAAATTCAGCACTACACATAAAATACATTACAGTAATAGACCTCACTTATTAACTGTAAATTATAGGTGAGCTTGATTGTCTTGCATCTTTAACACAAGTGTATTTATACTTCTGTACTTTTAATTTTTATTGAAGAGTTCAAGATCATCTCAGCCAGTAATTTCATTTGGAAAAGTATCCCATGAGGCAGGGGTCCGTGGCTAGTGAAACAAGAGGCCTTTTAATCTGGGTATTAGGGCTCCTTCTAAGAGCATATTCAAATTCAAGCACTCATAGCTTATTTGCAAGATGTTAGCAGAAATGATCTTTAAGCAGTAAAAGTATTTAGCAAAAAGCTGGATCTGCTAGAGAGGGGCATATATTTTGCCCTTTATATAGACATGCAATGATGTTTAGTGCCACAAGAAATGTTGAAAACTCTTAGAATTTTATTTAAAACTACTTATCACAGCATTTTCAACTTAAAATGAATATTTTAATGGATTCCTTCTTAGATAACCCATTTGATGCTCAGTGTTTGTTAATAAGTACCTTTTCCATTTAATAGAAAATAAGGGATGTAAGGACATAATGGAGTACATAAGTATATGTCTGCCCAGCCACGTGCAACAACTGAGATGCCCACAGAGATACCTTGCTTAAAGGATACCAAGGCCTAAACAACATATCCTACATGGACCAACTCAAAGCCCTGCCACTATACTCAGTATGCTAAGAGGTGACCTGTTTCTGGCATACAAGGCATCCTCTGATCCATTACTGATGGATTTACTGCATACCAGCAAGTGAAATGACATCAGACATACTGCTCTAGGGAACAAAACCTCTTTTGCAACATCAATAGAATGGTTTGGAGGGACAGGTATATCTTGAAGAGGATACTGCTGCTGTGGAAAGACTCCCCATTCACATAAAACAAAATTCCTCTGTCCATATCCAAGTGCAATGTATATCTGTAGATTGGAAATGGAGAGAGGCAGCTCCTAAATGATTTATCCCATGCATGGTCCCCTCCAATTATCTATGGTATGATCTCAATTATTCTCATTAGGTTTAATATATAATTATCAACCATGGGATGCGTAAGGCCAATCTATATCCAAATGGGATAGGTTATTTTGCACAAAAAAACAGAAATTGACTAGGCTTAAAATGAACCGCAAGGTCTGCTAACTTAGCACTTATCTAGGAACCTGTGACAAGCTAATTTTTAATTGTATTCTGCTCTTGAAGCAGAACTTAAAAACTTTGGTTTACCCCCTCTTGAACTTGATCAGAGATTCCACAATAAATTTAACTCTTAACTATTATAAAGAAAAACTAGAATTCATTTCTTCTTGAATGAACTATTCCATTTTTTTTTAAATATATTTATATTTCCATTATAGATTCTATGTATTACACAGAGTTTCATCATGGCAAACTATTGGGGTTCTCAACTAAGAGAAATACATATTTTCCTAACTGGTAAATAACTTGTCAGAATTCTAATAAGTTACCACCTTACACAAACCTGAGGATTCAGAAAATCTCTGCCATGGGCGGTAACAGTTCTAAGCAAAAGGGACTGCAGAAAATTGTAATTCCGAAACTTGTTTGCTACAGTGAGCGAAGATGTCATTATCGGTCAAACTGCATGTCTCTAAATTGCCCATAATTACTGCAAGTCTAAATCGGTGCTATCATGCAGTAAGCACCTTGGGTGGCCCATGCATCAGGCTGACACAGGTACCCCCCCAATCAGTCTCCCACACACAATCACACATTTAGACACACACACATGCATGTATACATATACACCAGCATACGTCTTACCTGTCCCTGAGTTGACAGAACTTCCCCGAAGTAGCTTATTTGTGTCCTTGTTTTGTCATCCCTATAAATTGTCCCTGATTTTACAGAACACTGTTGAGTTTGCCCCTTATACCTTCCCTGCCCTGTCCCTTCAGCCTCATGGACCATTACAGTCAATTAATAACTCCAGACATTTGTTTTCATATTTCTTATGGTGCATAAAATAGAGTACAGCACAAACAATTCTCGGTTTGAATAAATGATTAAGGCTGTGGTTTGAAAAGCTGCTTTCTGTTCCAAAGATGCAGGGTTTGAACCCCCCCAAAGACATAAGGTACTATATTAAGAGTCCCTCCTGTCTAGTGGTGGTGTAGCAGAGTAGCACTCTGCTAAAGAGCTGGGGTGTGTCCTTTGGGAACAGAGTTTGAAGCTTTTAATCCTCCCTCTTTTACTTTAATCACTTTTTTCAAAGACTTCGGGTAATAGGTAGTTATACAATGATGACTCATTTGTATTAAAAAATGATCATAGTGATTGGACACCCCACGGTAAATCAATCATATATCAACAGAATAAAGTCTGGCCACTGAAGTACCATTCAGCGGCAGTACTTTCAATTGGAATATACTGTGGGACAGAGCAAAACAGAAATAAAATCAAGTACATTCTCAAAAATAAAGAAACAGAAATGTACCTGATTTCCTTTTATTTCTGAGCTGTCCCCTGTAAAATCTTGACAGGAAAAAAAAAAAAAACAGTAACTAAGATTCTCTTTTATCCGTCACTTCTGTACTGCACTGATGTACTGTGCAAACATGGGAATTCAAGTCCCATATGCATGCTCAGTACATTAGTAAAGAAGGAAAAACACAGAGGAGCACTTCAGTGCCTTTATACAAAGACAATTTTTTAAGAAAGATAAACAATTTCTTTCTTAAATAATGACATTGTATAATAGCAATAATCCACTCCTGGGTGTGGTTATATCAGGATTTACCCATGGTTAGCTTTGTTTAATCACTTGGGCTTCACCAGCATGATCATACCATGCCAACCATGGGTAAATCCTGACATACACACACCCTGTCATGGGATATTGCTTAAGAATAGCTCTGGTGTCAAGCAGTAGAGCAGAGGACTAATGCTATGTTAAGGTGCTGTCTACGAGGGCTGAACATACAGGCTTTTAAACTTTTTAAGTCCATGTAGGGAATGAGAAAACATTATCTTTGGTATCTAGTGTCTAGTGTTTCTCCTGCCACAGGTGCTTTGGTCTGCAAAATGTGTTCTATTAGATTTTTAAGGGCCTTTAGGGCATGATGTAAAGACCACCCCTAATGCCTTGCGTTTCCCAATGCCCACTATTACAGGATTTGTCATTAGGGGCTGTGTGGAGATACAACAGTCCCTCCCACACACATATATTCACACATTTGTGCATTTATACACACACACACACACACACACACACACACACACACACACACACACACACACACACACACACACACACACACACATATGCACAGTACACATGCATCTGAGGTCACTCATCTCTCTTCATACACTCACACATGCAGCCAGACACATATACACACACCTCACCATTAGCCTGCCACTAAATTCCCTGGCACTTAACTCTAACATGGTATCACCCATTAGAAGTAGTTGGTGAATGAGAACTTTTGGCTGTATTCATTAACACAGCTGGCTGCGGTAACTAATGCAGCCATAGAGTCGGTTTTGAGGGTAGCCAGTAAATGGTGAATAATAGCATTCATTCTGAGGAAAGCATGCAATAGGAGGTTATAGCATTGGTCAGAACTATGGTTAGTAATAATCAGAACACATAAGGGGCTGAAGGAAAGAACATCCTTTTAAGAGATGATACACATATTTGCTGTTCTTACAAAAAACATTCAGGGGGGTTTCATATACAGATATGGAGAAAATTCAAGGGTGCTGCAACTGAGATTGAACATGACAAGATGCGGTGCTGCTACTGGATAAGTATACCTAACGGAGGAGTCTGTGAGCATTAATTGCAAGTGGGGTACAAAATATAGCATTTTTGAACTCAGAATACTATGCATCCAGAAGCTGTTCACTGGAGTCATGAATCAGCACTTCACCTGATGAACTACACTGGGAACAGGAAGAGAAATTAAACACCTGAAATGCACGTGAAAAGAATCTGAATGGTTGTGTAATACATGTTGCTCCATTATGTGACTACATTAAGAGGACCTCTACTGCTACTTTAGTTATTTTTGACAGTGAATGCCATCTGTTGGCTGACTGGTGGTTTGCAGGAAAACAGCAATCGATCTATACCAACAATGTGGTTCTTAGTGTAAAACATTTGGTAGCCCTTAATGTACAGACTAGAGGGTGAGGAACTATGGCCTTCCATATAAGGGAGAGGCAGTGAAAGGTTAGTACTTTACAGGAGTGTTGATGTTATGTTATGAATTCAGCATGGAGTTTGGCTTTATGGATTTTTTTCTTTTTTTTTTCTGATAGGAGGGGTTTGGAATGAAGGGTTGGAATTTTCTAATTATTTTGCAAAAAATTTACAGAGTATGCATTGTAAGAAAAATAATGCCAATCACCAAAAGTGATATGTCAGAGCAGAAATTCAGTGGGGTACCATTTTTCATAGGCAGCTAGGCAAGTGCCTGGAGTAGTCTCTGTCTACACCTCCATCACCCCAAGGCTGGAAATGACCAAGGTCCCTGAAGAATTAAACAGGGAAGGAAAGCTTGCATACTTAGAAGGCAGCTATCATTCAGTATGTAGTGCAGATTGTGGGGATGTTGCTCAAATGGTATAAAAGTAGATGTGGCTGGATTGTTGTGAATATTTTGCAGGAAGAAGCAGGAACATGCTTATGTTATGCTGATGATATTACATTATCAAGTAGCTTAGACTGGCAGGGTCCTAAAACAAAACCTAAATCTGTTGGCATAATGACTTTGCTGATATTACTAGCAGCACTGTACTTCTCACCTCAGGTGAATGACTGCCACCTGCTGAACATGGGAACAACAGCAGGTATGCTTCAGGTGACATGAGAGGGACCAAAGGCCTAGAGGTATGAAATGATTTTAAGGAAGAGTTCAGTAAGTCAGTTTCTACAATCAGAATGAAAGCAACTCTGATATGACTGTGCACACCATTGGCTGCCTCCCACTCCTGGTGGCCACGTCTGGGAGTGAAGGCGATGTGAGATAATATGACATAGACATTCAAGACCACAAAGTGTACATCACAGAAGAGACAAAGAAGGAGACATGACATTGTCCAAACATCTGAACACCTCACATAAGGTAGAAAAAATATTCTACAGAAAGAAATGAAGCTTGTGAAAAAGAGGGATGAGGAAAATTTTTATTTTTTATTTATTTTTTTATTCTTTTATAAAATCAGAAGGAGAGGAGCTCATAGAAAAGTTGGAAAACATTAAACAAGACATCTGCATAATTTAATGATTAAGGCATTATTCCTGAATTAATTCCCCATCAGCTCCCAATTGCATACCTCTGCTCTGAGCAAATCAGTCAATTTCCTTATTGTAAAAACCAAATAGAAGGTAGATTGACTAATCCATGTAGAAGGCTGACTATTTTCCTTGGGCTCCTTGTTTGGGTCTCCTCAGATAAAGACATATGACTGTTTCAGATTTTAGAAATGAAGCCACTATTACATCACTGTGTTAACCTCATTGAGAGTTTGTTTATTTCTTCTTCTCTGTGGCAGCTGGGTCAGAGAATCTGTACGATTTCTGGACCTGATGACCACTGCTTAAGAAGATCATGTTTGGGTCACTGTGTACCAAGAGGCAGTCACTTTCAGGACTGTGATAGGTGTTGTTGGACACCTGTTGTATCTGTTGAAATGGCAGACCTGAAGCCAACATTATAGCTCTGTGTGACATGATATTTTTTGCCCACCTGTTTAAGCTGTGTGATGAAATATGTTGGATTTTTTTGTGGGTTGTCATCAGTAATACTGCATCCATGCATTATCAGATGTTAAAGGTCTTTACATGACACATTCAGATGTCAAAAGATTTACTTTGCAATATCCTAATGAATAGGTTATTATTAACTGTATCATAGTATAAATATAATACATATGCAGGCATTTATTTGGCATTATAACAGTTTTTGTCAAAACAATGTTTAAAAGCTAGTACTGCTATTATATACTGCCTTTTCTGAACAGCAGGCTACCAATGCTGAAAAACGGGTGTAAGGTAACAGTTCTTTAGAACTGTTTACTGCTTTAATTATAGATTGACAGACCCAATTATATAATAGCAACTTGTGATAAACAGACAGATCAGCTTACATACAGCACAAACAAGATTAAAGGATGATCTTTTACCAACTAATATTGTCATACAGTTACACTATGAACACATATATGTATACTTTCCTACCACATCTCTCCTGCTATGTGTCAGTAAGACATGCTCTCTCCTTGGCACTAAAGCTTTTACAATACAATGCGTATCTTAAGTATGACATTTTATTGTTTAGCTAGGTCATGGCTAAAAAGGAACCAGTATCAATTTGCCTACATGATCACCAAAATTCCTAAATAAATAGCTGTCCAGAGCTGCAGGTACAGTCACAAGAGTGATATACTGTAATTCTGGTGGAAAATATGTTTTATATATGTATTTAAATGGGGAAGGAGGGGAGAAGAATGGTAGGGAATGTAGGGTTTAAATCAGGATGGATTTGAGACAAGTCAATTAATGAGGGTGTGGTGCACAATACGCCTGTCAAAATTTATTAAACAGGACAGGGTGAAGAGAGTGTGTACAAATTTTAGTTTATTAAGGCAGTAAACTGATTATAGAAGGGGTACTTTTAAAAGAAAACTCTCAGGGGTGCAGGAATGGAAACATAATGGTGGTATTACTGTAATAATAGGAAAGGCAGAACAGATTCCAAAATGTGTGATGTCTACACAATTTAAGGTCTAATGATCATATTAATTATGCAGACAGTTTTTATTTTGAGAAGGAATTTTATTTATTTTATTTTACATTTGTTGACCGGGAGAGTCCAACTGGATACAAGTCCATTTTCAGTGGAGGCCCAGGGAGAAAAGCTCCAAGAGAACAACTTTAAACAATACAATAACAATTGATTACAAAGAGAAAAAGAATGGCTTGATTTTGAACTACATAGATTAGGGTACATATTCTTGATATTATAAGGTAAACATATTAGTAGCTAGTTATTAGCACACTATGTAGGTTCTAAGCACAGCATTTCAACAGTATAATGATTCTAAGCACAACATTCCTGGGATAGATAACATTGCAAGGAAGAAAAAAAGGTCTAAGACAGAAATGTGAGGAACAGTATTTTGTTATTTGATAAGTCTCAAAGATAGGATACATAATCCTAGTACTCTTTGGTATTACTGGAGAATATAGCCGTGGGTAGTATAAAGTGCAAAACTGCATGGATAGTAATATAGCCATTTGAGAGTTAGGAGGTATAAATGTGTACCAGTTATAGGTAGGTACAGTGTGCAGAATTGGTTAATATGGCAGCCTTTCCTTAGGTTCATAGGTTCATAGGTTCATAGGTTCATACTAGGCTATCTGCCCAAGGGCATTTATAAGCCTAGCCCATAGTTATGTGGCTTTCGCCACCCCTTTAGTTTGAATAAAAACTATGCCTATCATTTTGCTGTGCCTCTGTCAAGCAGTGACGCTGAAGTAATCCCTGGGGTATATCTGCAATCTCCCATCCATTGGTCAAGATTCCTCTTGAACAAGACCAGAGAGGTGCTCTGCCTCACATGTACCGGGATTTTGTTCCACAGCATAGGGAGTCTCTGGGTGATGAATCTGTCCCTCCAGCACGTTCTATTTATAACCGTGTCAAGGTTTAAGTCTCCCGCCTTGTGGTTCTGAGGGATCTAGATTTTTGAGGTGAAGCATATTCATCAAATCTGGGTTTGACATGGCCTTATATGTCAGGCACAGGTCACCTCTGAGCAAGCGGTATGAGACTGAATAGAGCTGGAGTTCTTTCAGTCGGGCAGCATAAGACATATTTTGAGACCCTTTATCCTTTTGGTGAGGAACTTTTGGGGCCTTTCAAGCTGCAGCAGGTGTCTGGTCAGATACATTCGAACGGGCATTGTACTCAATCATAGGTCTAATAAGTGATGAGTACAGGGGACGATGACCTCCCTTGATCTAGATGTGAATCCCTTCATGATCAGGTGGGTGATATAGAAGGTTTTCCTAACTACTTTAGCAACATGAGTGTCAAACGAAGGCTACTGTCAACCTGGGTCCCCAGATCTCTGATGACTTTTTCTGTGCTCAGTGGATTGCCACCTATATGGTAGCTAGGGGTAGCCTTGTTTTTCCCAAAGGGTATGACTATGCATTTTTGGCGTTTAACTTCAGGCCATGGCTCTGGCACCAGTTATCCATTTCTGTGAGGCCCTTCTGGAGGATATCTGTGTCAGATGTGTTTTCGACTATGGCGCCCAGTTTGCAGTCATCTGCAAACTTTGTCAGCCATAACCCTCCTGTGTTTGCTTGTACTTCAGAAAAGTAGATGCCGAACAAGAGTGGACCCAGGACTGAGCCCTGTGGGACACCACTTGTGACAGGCTTTGAGTCTGACATGGCTCCAGCAACTCTGACCCTGTGGGTTCTGTCACTTAGCCAGTTTGCAACCCATCTTGTGATGTATGGGTTTACATTCAAGCTGATGAGTTTTTCGATGATACCTGAGTGGGGTATTGTGTCAAAGGCCTTTGCCAGGTCGAGGTAGGCTGTATGGACTGCCTTTCCTCATCAATGGCCTTGGTGACTGTCTCAAAAAGTCAACCAAGTTTAAGAGGCAGGATCTGCCTTTGACAAAGCCAAACTGAGTTGGATCCAAAGTCTGCAAGTTCCTATGTCTTTATTTATGAGTTCCATTATGATCCTCTCCATGGCTTTGCAGATAAGGCTTGTCAAGCTAATGGGGCGGTAATTTCCAGGGTCTGTGGAGGCACCGCCTTATGAAGTGGGACCACAGTCGCCAGGCGCCACTCCTTGGGTATGTATCCTGAGGTGAGGCTAAGATTAAACAGCTGTCCTAACTGTGGGTTTAATTCCTCATTGAGTTCATGAAGCACACAGCCGGGGACACCATCCGTCCCATGGATGCTGTGTTTTTGCCTTAGTGAGGGCAGTTCTCACCTGGGCGTTGGAGATGTTTGGGGGCTACAATCCTCTGGAATAGATATCTCTCCTTTGGGGAGGGGAGAAGTTTGCACTGAACCTGTCAGCCAGTATGTTGGCAATGTGTGTAGGTTCAGTAATTTTCACATCATTTTGAACTAATTCTGAGCATATCTGGGAGTTTCCTCCTAGGTTTCTAACATAGCTAAAGAAGGCCTTATGATTCTCTTTAGAGTCCTTGGCGATTTTTCTCTCAAAATTTGCCTTGGATGATTTTATGAGAGCTCTTAGTTTTTACTTATAATGATCAAAGGTGTCTTACCTTTCAAGGATTTTGCTCTATCTTGTAGTAGCTTCCTCCTTTTGTTGTAGAGCTTGTTTATGGCTGGGGTCCACCAGACTGGACGCTTGCCTTTGGTACAGAGAGTCTTAGTTTTGTTTGGGATTGCCTGATCCATGCAGTCCTGTAGGTGCTGGTAGAAGGCATTTGTAAGTGATTCAGCGGTTTGAGTAATGTTTACCACTGGCTCAGGGGCCTTAAAGGAGACCACACTAGTTTTTAGAAGTGTGAAATCGGCTTTTGAGAAGTTTTTCACTGTGGTCTTTTTGTTTCAGGTGGGGCGGGATGAGGACCTCCAGCGAGATTAGTTTATGATCTGATCTCACCAGTGAGGGGTATACTTCCAGTGTTGAACATTTTGATCCCATGTTCGTGATGATGAGATCAAGTATGTTTTCTCCTCTTGTGGGGATGGTGACTAGTTGTTCCATGGCATTTGAGTTTATGAACTCCAGGAATCTTTGGGTTAGAGTGTTCGGGCTTGAGTAGTGTTCCCAGTCTATATTAGGGTAGTTAAAGTCACCTAGTATGATGGTGTTTGGAGATACATTTATCCCTCCAATGTTTTCAGGAAGGCCATGTGAGGTTCCTGAGTTTGAGAGGGTGGCCTGTAACATGCTACAAATTGCAGAGCAGTCTTGCCTATGGTTAATTGCACCTGGATGGTCTCCGATGCATCATGCGTTGCCACCAACCTTGAGGTGTGGGTGTCCTTTATGAATATGGACACCCCTCCTTTCTTGGTGTTGTCCGGATTTTGGGGCCGAACGCATGATATGAGGTGAAACCTGTTAGTGCTGGGGTGCTCTCAGGAGCCTTGAACCAGGTTTCTGTCACAGCACAGACATCGATGTTCTCCATATTGAGAAGGGCCTCGAGTGCGTGCATCTTGAGATTGAGACTTCTGGCATTGAGCAGCATTACCCTTAGTTTTTTCCTTTTGGTGTTCTAGGGTGGTAGGTTTAGAATTTGAGCCTTGCCTAAAAAGGCACTATGGGGTGGCAAGAGCCTTTGCCAATATCCGAAGCCCAGGGTGACAGGTGCAAGCCGTCCCTTGCGAAGCAGCGTGGCTTGTCCAGCATGTCATCCCAGGCAGACAGACATTGGATCCCCTTTGAATGACACCAGAATTTAAGCCAATTATTAAAGCTGATCATCTTATCACTGTATTGTGGCATCATTCTAGGTGAAGGTAGGATACTGCTCAAGGTCAGGGTCATACCTGCCTGGGCTACATAATCAGAGAGCTCCTCGATGTCCCTTTTCATGTAGTCCAAGGAGGTACGTCTCAGGTCGTTGACACCAGCGTGGACAATGACTGAGTCGTGCTTGTACCTGCTGTTGAGAGACCTGAGTGCTTGCGTTATGTGGCGGATTCTAGCGCCTGACAGGCAGCTTACTGTGACCTTCTCTTTACTCAGTCTGGTGAGCGGGACGCCAGTGTGTCTGACTATGGAATCACCAATGACAAGTGTGTCTGGCATTTTGTTTGGCCTTAAGGGCTGTGACTGTTTGACACTCTGACTGTGTGGTCTATGTGTTGCATGTGTTGGGTCGTGAGGTGGTAGTTGTTTGGGTGTCTGCTTTGGTGGCCTCTGCTGTTTTGGTAAATTTTGATCAGAGCCTCCAGTATGTCTTTGTGTGAGTATGTGCATGATTTGAAGTTGTGATGGTACCATGTGTGACTGGGTATGTATTGTGTGTGGTTACCTTCTCCTCCTGTCTGGTCTTGCCAGTCCTATGTTGAGAGAGCTCAGCCTCCAGTTTGGCCGTATAGTTGCATCTCTCGCATGTATTTGTGTTTTGTGGGAGAAGGAGAGGATTGTCTGTGTACATGAGGCAGTTGTAACATTGCCTCAATATTCCCAGGTTCACCAGTTGAGCTGGAGAGGACACTAGCAACTGATCCCTCGACATACTAGAAGTAGTAGATAAAGAGACTTTCAAAGGACTCGGGCGGAAGTGGGTTTTAGGCTGGTGGGGTACTATCTATAATAAGAGTGCTTTATCAAGGTGCAAGTACTGTAGGAGTAAGTGCTAGGCTTTACAGATAGAGAATAGTCTACTTGGGAATCAAGTAGAGATGAACTTTTCAGTTATAGGATATGCTGGTTAGATCAGCAGTACAGCTCGAGGAAGGTAGTTTTAAGGGAAAATTGGAAGAGTGGAATTTAGATGGCCCAAATAGTTTAACCTTGTTTAACCGCCGCTGCTCTTGTGTGCAACAGTGGTAACTCCGTGCTAAATCGCGCTTACACGCGTTTAGCGTGTTTTATAGCAGGGGGCTGAAGGGAGCTAGGAATTGGCCCAAAACGACCAATGGACTACTAGTTTCTGGCTGAAACTTCACCAAATCAGACAAAAAGGCCGCTCAGTGCTTCCCACTCCCACTGGTAAGCAAAGAAACTTCCCTCCTTCCTAATAAGGCAATGGATCAGTAACAGGAACTAAAAACAAAGCCCAGGGATCAGCAACTCTGAAACTGGACTACTCTAGTTCAGTAAGGCGGGAAAACAAGAGATTTTTTTTTGTTTTATTACAGAGACAAGGAAAAAAACAGACAGTAATTGCTGTAAATCGGCTAGCGCACTTTAGTGTGTAGCCTACAGAAACAATTTGCAACAATTAGTAACTTAAAGTGCAATAAACAGTGTAAAATGCAGAAATCACTTAAAGTAGCAATAAAACAGGTTAGGTTAGTGAACTTTAGAGTTGAGGTATTAGCCAGGGGTGATGCAGGAGCATAGCCGTTTGTTTAGGAAGTAAGTTTTGAGTAGTGTTTTATCATGGTCGGGGATTTGCAATCAGTTATGTGGGGAGGAAGGGAGTTCCAGGATTTTGAGATATAGTGACTGTAAATTGCTTTACCAGCCTCATTGTTGAATTTGGTAACCTTGAGGAGGTTTTGGGTACTAGATCTCAAGGGCCTGGTGGTGGTATAGGGTTGAAGAAGATTTTGTAGAGCTGGGGTGTTTTCAGAGAACTGTATTATTTTGTGGGCTAGTGATAGTTGATTGAGTTGTAGTAGTTGAGGTAGCTTGAGCCAGTTGAGTTTTTTGAGGCAGTCGCAGTGGTGTGTTCTGATGGGTAAGTCTGTAGCGAATTTGGCTATCTTATTGTAACAGCTATCAAGCTTGTTTAGATCAGATTTGCGGAGATTTATAAGGACAGGGGAGGCATACAGCAAGGTGGATAGAAGGTGAGTCCTGGCTATTGTAACTTTGGAGTGGTTGGTGAGAATTTTTTTTGTTGCGATAGAGTAGTCCAAGTTTTTTATGTACTTTTTTATGGTCAAGGAAATATGTAGGTCAAATCTGAGGTTGTTGTCTATTTCAATCCCTAGTAGTTTGTTGTGGTTGGTAGGGGTGATTGTGGTGTTATTATTTGAGGAGATTGCGAAACTGTCAGAGGGAGGTTTGCATCTGTGGGAGCTAAACAGGAGTAGATTGTTTTTTCCTGGGTTGAGAATTAGGCATTGTTTGTTGATCCAAGTTTCGGCCAGGGAAAAGCATTCTTGTGTTTGGGAGTGAAGTAGGTCAACTGTATCGGCTGCACATATTATGGTAGTATCATCTGCATATTGCAATATTGAGGCTTTGGGAATATTGGATGGGAGCTGATTGGTGAAGAGGGTAAAGAGTAGTGGTCCCAGGATGGAGCCTTGGAGTACCCCTAGGGAGACTGGGAGGGAGGGAGAGAGTTGATTCTGCCACAGCACAGCTTGTTGCCTGCCTACTAGGTAGCTTTTAAACCAGGAGATGGCAGAGATGTTGAGGTTTAGGGTGGATAGTGAGTGAAGGAGTTTTGAGTGGTTAACCATGTCGAATGCTTTGGATAGGTCTAAGAATGTGGTGGATAAATACAGTCCATTATTTCTGTGATTACTGAATGCTGTGACTGCATTGGTGGTGCTGTGGAATGGTCTAAAGCCGTGCTGTTGTGGTGATAGTAGTTTGTTATCTAGGAGGTATTGCAGAAGTTGCTTGTGGATTGCCCTCTCTAGAATTTTTGATAAAGGGGGTAGTATGGCTATGGGGCAGTAGTTGTTGAGTTCTCTAGAACTGTCCCCTTTGTGTAGTGGGATGATATATGAAATTTTCCATAGCTGAGGTACTGTACACTCAGAGATGGATCTGTTTATTAGGATGGAGACGGGGTATGCTATTGCTTCTGCAGCTAGTTGTAGGTATTCAGCTGGTAACTTGTCAGCAGCTAGAGTGGTAGGTTTGAGTTTTAGTAGTAGTTTTTCAATAGATTTAGTAGTTATTGGGTGGAAGCTAAAGTTGTGACAGTTGTTTGTAGTTTCAGGTGGAGGGGGTGTAGTGGTAGGGGTGGGGTGGTTGGCTGTTTGCTAGGGTTTGGATGGTGTCTGTGAAGAAGTGGTTAAATTGTGTGGGGATATTGTCTAGGTTATTTCCAGTTTTTGCGGTAGGGGTAATTGTTTTCCCTGGTTGTAGAACAGAGTTAATTGCTGCCCAGAATTTTTGTGGGTTGTTCCTATGTTTGTCCTGTATTTTTTGGTAGTATGAAGTTTTATCTGTCTTGATAAGTTTTTTGGCTTTGTTATGTAGTTCCAGGTATGTTTGTTTATCGGTTAGGGATTTGGTGTTACGGTAGCTACTCCAGGCTTTATTTCTCTTTTTAAGGAAGGTCTTTGTATCTTGGGTTAGCCAAGCTGCATAATTAGTTTTGATTCTTGTTGTTCTGAGGGGAGCGTGATGGTTTAGGTTGCTTAAGAAGGTTGTATTGAAGTATGAAACTGCTTCATCTAGAGGTAGGCTTTTTAGGGGGCCCCAGTTACACCGTTTTAGGTCATTTACAAAGTTGGAGCGGTTAAAGTCTTTTTTTTCCTAATTAGCTTTGTGGATATTTGGGTAAGTTGTGGGACTTTAGATCTGAGGAGAAAAGTGGCATGGTGGTCACTCAGGGTGTCTGGCAGGCAACCTGCTTGGGATATCTTTGAAGGGTGGGATACAAGTATCCAGTCTAGTATGGATTGATGATTGGTTCTGTTATCAGTTCTTGTGGGGAAAGTTATAAGCTGGGTTAGGCCATGTAAATTGATATGGGAGAGTGGGTTTTGACTGGAGCAGTTATGCCAGTCAATATTAAGGTCCCCTAATACTATACATTAGGTTTGAGAACTTTGTAAATGATGCAAAAATACTAACTTGTAACAGTGAGCTACAATCGAGGCTGAAGGATTGCAGATCGTAAAGATGGAGGAGTAGGTCATACGAGGGCAAGTCTAATGCCTGGAAAAATAATGGTTCAAAGGACTTGGTCACTGGGTTTAAAGATGCTAAGTTAGAATGTGGGAGGTTAAATGGAAGGACACGAGAAGAAATTGATCAGTGAAGTAATAATGCTTTGTAAAGAGTGAGTCTAAGCACATGATAACTGAGCTGAAGAACGTGAGGTTAGAACTTGAGTACGAGAATGAAAAGGGTATGGAAATAAACAGGAGGGAAGCAGTTTAAAATAGGGGATTATGAGCAGGTTGCCAATCCCAACTGGCTTATTATATGTTTGAGACATGGATAGCAAGAAAGTCCCCTTGAGAGCAGTAGGTTAGAATCGGAGACACAATCATAATACTTTTTAGTGCCTGGAACTTTATCTGCTCCATGTACTAATAGTTACAGGAAAAAAGAAAAAAATGTAAGTGCTTTGCCACTTTCAAAGCAATAAAGCACTTAGTGAGCACTGTCAGAAAGACAGTGTAACACAGTCCCTTACATTTATAAATACATTCCATGCCACTCATCTTTCCAGATTTTTGCTGAATCAACACATTTTTGCCATATATGTTTTGTTTTTTCCTCATAAAGTCCATGATTTCCAGACAAATTACTGAGGATTGAATTCATAAATTAAAGACATACATTTAAGTGTCAGACTTTGTATCCTTCAGAAAATGCAGGTGAACACATATTCTGTTAATCTAGTAACGTTCTAAATTTATAACAGGAAGTCATGGACATGTTTTCATAATACACAAATCTTTTATTCTCTTGCTGTCATTTGCTGCCAGTACTGGCAGACTTTACTGCCTAGACCAAGACCTGACCTTAACAACTTAAAGTGTTTTGTCATGCACAGTATGTGGTGCAGGAAGCACCAGTTAGGATATTCATTAAATATATGCATACACATCAATTTCTCTCTCTGTCTCTCTCTCTCTCTCTATATATATATATATATATATATATATATATATATATATATATATATATATATATATATATATCTGTGTGTGTGTGTATATACAGTTACACAAAATTTCCATTTTGATTTGTTTTTCTTAAAAGGACATGAAGAACACACACACAGGCATATCACCTAGTTCTCCATTTATATATATATATATATATATATATATATATATATATATATATATACATATATATATATATATATATATATATATATATACATATGCATTTGTATATATATATATATATATATATATATATATATATATATATATAGATATATACACACACACACACACATATATACACACACATATGTTTTTGTGCACTGTACTTTACATATCTGTGTGTGTGTGTGTGTGTGTGTGTGTGTGTGTATATATATGTACATATACACACACATATGTAGATATAGATATGTAAATATGCAATATGGGTGCATACAATAAATTCATTATACATAATAAACTTAATATAGTGGAGTTAAGCATTATTAATGTATATATTCTAGTAAATGTTGCTTAATGTTTTACTTATTTACTGTCCCAAGCTGGCTGCATGTTGCACATGCAATCTTTGTCAATGTCTTTATGTCAGTATTTTTTTTGTACTGCTAAGTGCATTTATTACTTGTTATTATTTTTGTCAATGTAGTCTGAGTTGTGGCTGAAAAGGTTCCCGGGACCAGTTCAATTTCCTGGTTACAAAAGTGTAAATAAATATGAAACAGACAAAAAGGGGTTGAACATGACAGACATAATTAAGGAACTAGTAAAGCACATTTTAATTCTGCATCATTCATGAGAGAGAAAAAACTTCACACTGAAGGCATTGGG
Organism: Protopterus annectens; assembly: GCF_019279795.1. Lineage (NCBI taxonomy): Eukaryota > Metazoa > Chordata > Ceratodontiformes > Protopteridae > Protopterus > Protopterus annectens. The sequence continues at coordinate 1,165,098,157 of NC_056747.1, read as the reverse complement.
AAGTAGACAGACTAAGTTTGGAGTCCTACTACTTGCCACCTGTAAATGTACAGCAAGGATCATTTATTGCAGTGAACATTTTCACACCTCAGCATTAGAGTGTGGGAGAAGGTCAGTCAATTATTTTAGAACTACAAAAGAATCCATTTACAAAAGCCTACTATTTACACACTTTCTTTTGCTGGAAGTAGCTAACAGCTATTTAGAGCATAGAACAAGTTCTGACAGAGACATAAGTGGGGCTCAGTCAGGGAAACATAGAAGCAACTTTCAAAGAGGATGTGTTAGATGACAGTGCTTCACAGTCCTGCCATTCTGTCTTAATGACATGAGAAAACATCACTTCCTTATGTCTAGCATGACCCATATAAAGAGGACTTGAAATGTAGTCTGGAAGAAGGAATGAAAGCAAGAAAATAAGATCACGTTACCAAGGCAGGTCTCATCAGCTACCATTTTGAGGAAAACACATTAAAATTGTAAAAAAAGCACCTGGAATGATTTTGAGGTATTAAAATAGCTCAGAAAACAAATATGCAATGAAAAAACATATTCTTTGAGTTCTAAGATGGACTTTTTCTTTAAAGTCATCCCTGACATGACGTCACCAGACAAAACACTAAATTTATTTGTGATGTGGTTTCAAAAAAAGCTTGCAAAGCTTTTTATTGAAACAACAACCCAAATAAATACTGGTAGACTCTGGCAAAATGCATTGCAACACTTACTCACCAGATGCCTCAATGCAGTACCTCAGCGTGACAGAACACTTTAACAAGGGTGCACTTAACCTTTGTTAAGATTGGGTCTTGTGGCACTCTTGTGCTTAACTGATTTGCCTTTTTATGAATATTGGAGTGTAGATGATGCACTTCATGCACTACAACATAGTTTGTGAATGTAATAACTCAGATACATATAATGTAAACTGGAAGATTTGTCTTGTGGCAAACAAAAGGAGGATAGTGTTTCATTTTGAGTGAAGGAGTGATAGAAACGTATGTCAGGAAAGGAGGGATGGTAGATGTTTATGTTTAGTGAGGCACAGTATGGTGTTAAAGGTAGACTGAAATAGATTTTAGAGTATATGATTGGCAGGAATGTAACAGTGCATTTGTTTAGGAGGATTTGTACAACTGAAGACAGTCAAAAGGAAAACAAATGATAGTGAAGCTCTAAGAGGGTAGAAAACACATGTACATCCAATGGTGTTAGAGTCAGTGTATGACACAATGGGGAATGACTTAAGAAATAAATGTAAACAGGATGGAATGAGAAAACAAACTAGCAGACAGCATGTGACCAAAGGAGAACAAAGAAAAATAATTTCTAAATTTATTTTAGTAGTTAAAAAGCAGTACAGAACTATTATATAACCGAAAGCTAGTATTGATTCCTCTTCTAATTTGCTTTGCATCATTTCTCTTTCTTTATGTGTACAGTAAGTCATAACAGAAAAGGGTACAGCATAATATGTGCATTTTCTACACTAACGTACAAGGAAATAAGGTTCCAACCACAGATGATTGTATTAACAAAGGGATTATTAACTGATCAGGATGGAGAATGAAGAGTTGATAGATGGTGAGTATAGTGCTACTTGTTTGCTTGGCGTGACTTTAAATAGGGTAGTTTAAATCATGCCAAACAAAAGCATCCTGGAGGTGTGCATTAGGGAGTGTATACCTTTAAATGCTAATGTCTAGCTGCAGGGGAATTTACATGTTATGTGGTGAACGTTCCTTCTAGAAGTCTGTTACGTTAAAGATCTCATGGGATCTGAACTGCATCTGCAGTGCTTCAGTTATGTGTTGGGTGTTCTGGCATTCAGATGTTATACGGCATCAGAGCTATTGAGCTATGGCTCCAAAAGTGAATAAATTGCAAGAATGAATAAATATACACGTTTTCAAGAATTTTTGTATTTGGCAGTAAAGAAGTATAATTCACACTAAGCAACGCAACTAAGCAGAAAACTGGAACCTTTGGAATCTGAAATTCAGTGTACTCATCACTGCAAATGGGATAGATGAGAAGTCTGACAAAAGGTCCAGTATGCCATCTTTCTGCAATGTTACAGAGAAAAACAGGTCTTAAAGGTTCTTAATTCTTACTTTTCTTGAAGAAGAGAAATATAAGTTTAGGAATTAGTGTAGGCCTAGAACTTAGCATTTATTTGCCATTTGTTCTTCAAAAGAGCACAAAATACTACAAAGACAAATAGATACTTATGTAGCAGAGCTTAAGACCCGAGACAAAAGAATGTGAATTTGGTAAGCTACAAGAATCATTAATTAGAGACAGAATTGTCTGTGGTATAAGAAATGGTGAAACAAAGGTCAAGTTTTTAAGATAAACAGACGACATTATTATTGTAAGTTGATGCTGGAAACTGAATGAAATTACAAGTGTACAATTAAAAGAATTATCTGCAGAATTAGATGCGTAAAAGGTAAAATGTGATTCAAATAAAAGGCAAAATGAGAAATAAAAAGGGAAAGTATTCTAACAATAATGGATATGAAAAGAATAGCTATGTAAATATGTTAGAGCTCCTGTGCATTTGAAAAACTAGGTGTTGCTTTTAGTTTTGTAGAATGTATGCCAGATGGGACTATTCTGTGAAGATGTGTAAAAGGAAAGGCCAAGCAGGATCCTGAAAAAAGCTGCTTGCTGGCAATACCGTAATGAAAAGAATCAATGCAGTGATGTTTGAAAATGATTCAGACGTACTAAGGCAAGAGTGTAAGTCAAGACTGTTAGCAAGAAATGCTGGGAAATGTTGAACTGAAATGAGAAACATGCAATTAAATATATTTTCTAAAGATGCTTAAGAAGCACTGGAGCTGAAAGACGCTGAGAAAAGAGCTGTGTGCGCATTTTTACCATATTCAGTGTATCAACTGTAGCCATTAAATAACGATCTGGTCATAGAATGTGCATAGATTTGTTCCAACTTTAAAAAAGCATTATATCTCATATATGTATATGTCATTTGTCATGTCTCTCTTGAAGAATTAAGTTGACAGACTCAAAAGTACAAGTGCAATTAATGCATTAAAGTCTGTACTCCTAAGACATGGGATACCTGCTGTTGTTATTTATGACAAACGTCACGCATACCTCTCAGCTGTACAGATTTTCGCAGACTGTCCAGATTTTTGCCTCATATTTTTTGGTCCATTTTTCATAAAACTGTGTTTTTCTGGCAAATTAGTAGCAAATCATTAAAGACTGAAGTTAGAAAATAATGACAGACATATGAGTTTCAGACTTCAAACCCTTCAGGAAATTAATGCTAATGCAAAACCTGTAATTCTATCAACTTTCTAAGTTTGTAAGAGCAATATTTAAAAATTGTCCTTATTTTTGTGCCTTTGCCCCACTTTTACTTATGGCTTTGTCCAAATTTCGTGCTCTGTGGGGTTGAGAGGTATGCAAAGGTGCATAGCACAAGTCAAGATTTCAGATTTGTTGGAATTAAACATGTAATATCAAGTTCACATTATCTACACATACACTGGCAAATGGAAAGAACTATCCAAAGTGTAGAAAGTCTAATGAAAAACAGGAGTAGCAAAAGTTACGAGGATTACTACCTTGTAATTTTTACAGTACAATAATTCATCATTGCAGGGATTCTCACTCTCACCAACTTAGTTCTTAATGGGCAGAGGAAGAAAAGCAAATTCTTTAGTTATGTTACTGATGCTCAAAAATAATGTAAAGTAAAATACATTTTGGAGAAAATTCAAGAGACAGAAATACTGTTGTGATAGAAACCAGACTTTATTTATTTATTTTACATTTGTTGACCGGGCTAGTCTGGCTGGACATATATCCGTTTACAGCAGAGGCCCGGGGATAAAAGCTCCAGTACAGATAAAATTACAGTGATTTCTAACAATAAAAAATTTATAACAATAAAAAAATTTTTCTTTCATAGAATTATAAATGGTACAAGAGGGGATAGCAATAACATTTGAAGACTTGTAAGTCATGTTCTACAAGAGAGTATAGCAATAACATTTAAAACTTGTAAGTCATGTTCTACAAAAAAATAATAAGAACTAAATATTAAAGTTAAAATAATCAAAGGCATACCTTAAGATTCAACTCTCAACTCCAGAAGGCATCAGGTAGGGGCTTAGTAAGGGGACAGGAAAAAATAGGCGTATTGAGAATTACTTTCAGTCGGGATTGGTACAGGGACATAGCCATTGTGAAGTAAGATGTTCTTTGACTTGTCTTTTGAACAGAGAGGTAGACTCTAGAGTAGCTATTTCTTGAGGGAGTTGATTCCAGTGTTTACCTATGGAATTTGAAAATAATGCATCCCCAGCTTTATTGTATGATTTAGTTATGGATACTAGGAACTTCTTTGCAGAACGAAGTGTGGTTAGGTTCTTGTATGGAGAAATAAGGTTAGCCAGGCTCGGAGTATTATCAGGGAAATGAAGGGTTTTATGAATGATAAGTAATTGTTGGTACAGTAGGTGGTTATTTAGTTCTAGCCAATTTAGTTGTTTGAGGTTGTGACAGTGGTGAGTTCTAAGGGGAGTAGCATTAATGAATCTAGCTATACTGTTATAGCAGGTAGAGAGTTTGTTGATGTTATTTTTAGATAGGGTGGTAAATATAGCTGAAGCATAGAAAAGGGTCGAAAGCAGGTGGGTCTGTGCAATGGTTTTTCTAGCTGCTGGGTTAAGGAAGGGTTTAATTCTATAGAGTGTCCCAATTTTTTTATTAACAGCTTTAATAGTAGTGTTAATTTGGTCATCAAAGTTAAGATAGTTGTCAATGGTTACACCTAATAGTCGAGTGGTATTGTCAGGGTTAATACAGGTAGCATTATTGGAGGAGATAGTGAAGAAAGGTGTAGGAGATTTATTAGTAGTAGTAAAGAGAAATAGCTTTGTTTTTTTCGGGTTAAGGAGGAGGCAGTGCTGCATAAACCATTTTTCAACGTTATGAAAGGTTGTTTGGGTGATGGACTGGAGAGAGGGAACATTTGCAGCAGAGCAGATCAATGTTGAGTCATCTGCATATTGGATGCAGGTCGCTTGTGGCACATTCAAATAAAGGTCATTAATAAATACTGAGAAAAGAAGGGGTCCCAGGATAGATCCTTGTGGAACACCAACATTTACTGGGAGTAAGGATGATAGGTTATTCTCCCAAAGCACTGCTTGTTGCCTGTTTTCGAGATAGCTTCTAAACCACTGTAAAGAATGTGAGCTTAGAGAGAGGATGTTAAGTTTTTCCAGAAGTAAGTTATGGTTAACCATATCAAAAGCTTTTGATAGGTCTATGAATAGTGCAGAAGAGAAACGGTTATTATTTCGATTTTTATTGATGGAGTCAGCAAAGGAAATAAGGGCAGTTGTAGTGCTGTGGTGAGGCCTGAAACCATGTTGACAGTCAGCTAGAAGGTTGTTTTGAAGTAGGTAGTTAAGAAATTGTTTGTGTATGCACCTTTCCATTATCTTCGCTAATGGGGAGAGTAAGGCAATAGGGCGATAGTTGGATAGTTCAGAGGAAGGGCCCCCTTTATGATGGGGAATTATGTGAGATATTTTCCAAATTGAAGGGATTTTTCTTTCAGAGATGGTCCTATTTATCAGAATAGATATTGGGAGATAAATAGCTTTTGCAGCAATTTGTAAGTATTCGGATGGGAGTTTGTCAGCAGATGGAGTGCAAGGTTTTAGTTTTAAGAGAAGCTTATATATGATAGATGATGAGACAGGTTGGATTTGAAAGGCATTAGTAGAGGTTGGAGAGATATTTTGTGAGGATGCAATAGGTGTTGGTAGTGAGTTGGCTAGGGTTAGAATGGCTTCGGTAAAGTAGTTATTAAAGGCATCTGGGATTTCAGTAGAGGTGTTAGAATTAAATCCTATAGGGGTAGGAGTAGGAGATTGTCCTGGTTTAAGAAGTTTATTTATACCTGACCAAAATTACAAGCTTTACAAGCTGGAGACAGTAGGAATACAAAAGCACTGAGAAGGTCTGCAGCCTGAAACTAAAGTAAATGGTAAAGCATCTAACTCACGATCCTGTGTTGTTCACAGAGTAGAAGGAAAGCTTTAAAGGAAGAACTGTAGACATCGTATAAGACAACTGACTACATCAATGTTAAGGGAAGAACAACCAGAATTGTCACAAGTGGTAGTGCCGCAAGGGAAGAGATTGTGAGAATCTTGAAGAGTTGCAGAGAAGCAGTTCTCAAGTCATGCCTCCAAGTTGCAGTGCTGTAACCTGTAAGGAGTGTTCCAAAAGGAAAATCTGAAGTCCAGATTGAACATTTCTATTAAATTCTCAAGATATGGAAGATCACTGAAGGAACCAGAGAGCTATATGTGCAATATGAAAGTTAATCACGATACTAAAGAGTGAAAAGTTGCATTTAATAAAAAAGTTTTTGAATGTGTTGAACAGTATTATTTAACATAAAAAGCTCATGATATGCTTAGTGTAGAATTAAAGAGTAATTTTAAATGACCAGTTTAATATAATTCAGGCAGACTTGCGTATTATTATAACTGAAGTATTATGTATATACTGCGATTGTTTCCTTTTCTATTATGTATGTGTTATGATTGTTTTCTTTTGTATTATGTCTGTGTTGTGATTGTTCTCATTTGTATTCTGTCTGCGTTACGATTGTTTTCTTTTCTTCACCTCTTGTAAACAGGCTATGCCTAATGATCCCAAGACCAAGAGACATATTTCATAAATTTGGAGTAGCACTGGAGGGGCTCCTACATTCCATGCTGCTACTCTGAAGGTAAAATCCAGCCCCCCCCCCCCACTATGATGTCATACACAGAAATGGAACACACTGAGCTAAACCCAATATTAAGGAAACAGCAATACAATGGAGTACATACAATGTCGGGAAAAGTTAATGATATTCAGACACATGCTATGTTACTAAATCTCATTACCTATTCTCAGCTTTATATTTACACAGATGAACTATAGTGCAGCTAACAAAACTCTCTGAAGACAGCTGTTCCCACAGTGCCACCCGTATGTCAGGTATGTCAGTGCATGCCACAAAAGCCCATAGACTAGAATGGGCCGCACCCTTAATTTGCAGTTTTCTGGAGCACAAAAGTTAAGCAAAACATGTTAAATGTTTAGCAAAGTAGCAGCGAGGAAACAGTTTTGGATTCTATACAGGCCTCAATGGTTCATGCAGCTTGAGAGATTTTTTTATTTTATTTATTTTTGTATTTTATTTTATTTTACATTTGATTACTGGGAAAGTCTGACTGGACTCAAGTCCTTTTTCGGCAGAGGCCTGAGGAGAAAAGCTCCATAAAATATATACATGTTAATTATATTGTAAATACCCCAAGTACAACATTGACAATATACATGTAGTTTTGTATCACAGAGAAATGCATTTGATATCACAGAGAGATGTATACAACACAGAGTAATACAATTCTTTACAGAGTCAAAGCATGAGAAAAATCTCCAAGACATACAAGTTCACTTTAGTATAAACTGCCTGAGTTCACATTTACAGTTTTCGTGTATTTTTTATATCGCTGAGAAATGCTTTTGATATCACAGAGAAATGTATACAAACAGCAGAGTTAGATTATTTAGAGAGTTAAAGCAAGGGAGGTTAGGCCATTCATAAATTAGGAATTGATGGGTGTCATCAAGGCAAGGAGGGTTAAGCCATTCATTGATTTGGAATCCATGGGCATCATTTACAAGACTTTAGAGGGGAAATAAAATTTACCTTACACGTGCAATTTTCTTGTCTTCAGGCTTTGAATACAATTTTACATTTTTGAAGGATAAGATTTTAGCTTAAGAAAAAAGTAAGCTTAACCAGGAGTTGTGCATTTGCATAGCCATGTTTTAGATAAGTGAGTTTTTAATATTTTTTTAAAATGAGATACAGCAGTAGATCAAAGCGGCATGATGCAGAATCATACACCACATTATTGCTTCAGGTTGACATACTCTGGGATCAAACAGTAAGTAAACTTGAAACTTGAAAGCAGATACTTACCATATCATCATTTTTCTTGTACAAGTTATAAGCTTAACCAGCAGCATGGAGACATATATTATGAGTTTCTGCTGTGTTTCATGTATGCCATCACATGTAATGTAATATGCATTGCTGTGTATCCATTAGTAAACTGACAACTATCTAAGAGTAGGAACTGAGACATGCTAGTAGTGAAGTGTTAACACTGTAATTTGCTGTGCGGAGATTTATTCTGTGCTGTGCAGACTTTTCACAACTCCCTTGGAGAGCGAGACTTGAAATGAGCCACACCTCAGTTTACCACAATAATAGATACAGGCATTCATATCTAGATTATGTGGAGTAAATTTCATTATTACCTTAAACTAGAAAGTGTATGGTACACTAAAACCTTAATATCTTTCTTTCTGGACTTCTTACAAAGCTGAGGTATGTCTAATTGCTAAAAGAATGCAGTGTTTCCTGCATCCAGTTTCAAAATGATCATTATTTAACAAACACATTACTGAAATACATATTCATCCTGTAGCAGGGCCTAATACTAAATGCTAATATGAAAGCACTGAGTGGTTTATTCTATTGTTTAAAATGGTATACCTGTGACCTTTAAAAGGGTACAAGTGTGCCCTACCCTCTTGAAACCCAGAGGGAAACTTAATTCTGCACTGTTCTGTGCAAGGATGAATGACTACATGAACAGATGTTTTTGTTTGTTTATTTGTTTGTCTATTAATATTAAAACCACATAAATAAACTGGTCCTTCTATTACCTTTTGCAGCTACAGTCCAGTCTGCTGGAGCAAGGGTAAATATAATAATTGAACTGATACATTTTCAGAAATCCAAAGTACTCAGAGAAGACTCTTGAAGAGACAAAGTGGGCGAACACCATATACAAAGTAACTAATACAAATGAACCCTGGGATATATAGCTGTGAGACACAAGTCATATCCAATAATGCATCTGTTTGTGACTTTAACTGGACTGAGGTCTCCACTGAGATCAAATGCATTCACACAGGAGCTTGAATATGCCTGTGGCATCGGGCCTCAGAACACCCCTAGGTGGTGGGTGTTATTTCCACAATAACACACACCGTGCTGGGCATTATTGCTTGCACACTGTCTCCATAGCAAAAAATTATGTTTATGTATCCTGTATTGCCTTTGACTAACCAAAGTCCAATGGATGCTCACATCCACTCTTCATATAACTAAGTATTAAAAGTCAATAAACTACCTCAAAAAAATGAATATACAAAGCTGTGGGATGATTATTTGCCACCCAAATATCTCAGCTTAACTGCTGATTCTATAGACAGATCTATAATTAAAATCTTGACGAGGTCACTTGAGAAGAAATTACCACTCTCCCTTTGTAACAGTGCTACAGTTAGTCCCTTGTGTAAGATGAAGGTACAAGAAAGAAAAGCAGATGTCAGCTTCTGTCTCATTTTTTTTCCTCACTGGTCAGAATTCTTGACAAGTCAAACCATATTTTTATGAAAAGCAAATAAAATACAAATAAATGATTTTTATTTAGGGCATTAAGGAGAAGATACATCTTAAAGTGTTTCAGTGGTGGTGCTGCGGTAGCGTTGTCGCCTCACAGTAAAACGTTGTCCTGTTCGATTCTCAGCTAGAGCGTCTTCTGTGTGGAGATATGCGTGAATGGGCGTACCTTCGTTGAAGGTTGTGCGTCAGGGCCAGCAACTCAGCACGTAAAAATCTACTGCCAATCATTAGCGGACCAGAGTTCAGCTGTGGCGACCCCTAACCGGGAAAAACCAAAAGACACAAACAACAACAGTAAAGCATTTTAGTGAGCTCTCTATTGAAATGTTGTCACTCATAACATTGAGTGACAGCACATCAAAAAAAAAACAAAAAACAAAAATACCCACTGAAAATCCAGGAGAAGAGTGCATCCTGAAAACTGCTCTTTTCTTTTAAACTTTTTTTTTGCAGAGTGGCAAGCTCACCTGCAGCCCTCCATCCCCCCCCCCCCCACACACACACACACACACACTGAACTTCTGTATACAAACTCTGAGATTACCATATGTCCTAGAAAAGAGAATACTCAAGAAATGGCAATCTCAGACTTGGTATATGTAAATCCATTTTTTGGACACTCAGTCTCCATATTATGGGACTCACTTATGTGGGTCCTGACCTTTCAAACAGTTTCTGTTTCAATGAATGGAGACAAGAAAAAAAAACATAAAAGAATGGATGGGCATATGGATTTCATAAAAAAATGCTGATATGGAGGTTTGTATGGAAAAAAAATAGAAAAGAATAAAATGGTATAATGGTTATAAATATGGCTATTTATAAAAGTGGGAGGTTGGCATAATGGTTAAGATGCTTACCTTAGAAACACAAGGTGCAGGGTTTGATTCTGACATGGGGTAATTGGCTAGGCTTAAAATGGCCCATAAGGACATTTAGCTAGTACTAACCTATGAACCTATAAAGAACAGAAAAGATGAAATACAAATTACATGCATGGGATTCTGCTTGGAGGTTTGTACACAGTAAGTTATCCAATATATCTGAAATGAAGGGTAAGTCACTACAAGAAAAAAAAAATATATATATATATAAAATTAATGACTGTAAAGATGAAGAGACTGTAGAACAAGCATTTTTAAAATGCTGCAAATATAAGGATTTTGTAGGGTAGCTGTAAAAATATTTGTGTCCAGAAATTATAAATTTGATGTGTTTTAGAACAGACTGAGTGACAGCAGAGAATATGTTGTAAAATGGCAGTGATACATTTGTAGTCTATATGCAATAAGAGCTGCTGGAATTTTAGAACTAAATAAATCATGGAATATCAAAGAAGCAATTAAACATGTGCAAAATGGCTGACATGCAAGTGGTTGAAAATATGTTGCATTCCAAAGTTTAATTTTCTGTTTTTAATTATGAAACTAAGTATGGCCATTATAATGTGAAAAGGAGAAGAAACATGCTATTAAATAATGATTTCAATATTTAATAATCATTTCTACTCTTTTTACTCTTTCTACTCTTTTTGATAAGTGCCATGGTATCTTTTACAATAACTAGAGCTACTACCAACCTGGATAGGACCTCAGTTTAACATCTCATCCAAAGAATAGCTCCTGGAGAATGCAGCAACCCACCTAATACGACTTATATAACCACTGTTGGAAGATGACTTAAAGCACCTGGCATGGGAATAGAACCCACAGTCTTCCGATATTCTTAGCATCAAGAGTGTCTATGCTATCTGCTGAACCACTGAGACTGCAGCATTAAATACAAATGCATGTAGCATTGTCCTTTTTGGGAAGTAAGTGGTCACTGCCACCTACAGTACTGATAGAGTACAACTAAAGGTATTCTATTTTATTAAGTATCTTGGTATACTTATGGATTTGAAGGCCTCTCCATTGACTAACAGGTTGCTCAACAGTAAGAAAAGACCTACCTGTATCCAAACTGCTAGATTAGCCAACGTCTAATCTAACTTCAGAATATAGTCCTAAATACTACAATTACATATCTTCAGACCCATATAATTGAAACCATACTTTTAAAATGTTGAACTGTTTTAACTAAGATCACAGTACAGTGGAGACCAAGGAATGTGCCCTTTTCCTCACTGTTGTGCAATTTTAGAATTGGTATATATAATTAGTAGGGGGTGTGAAGGGTGCAAGGTGGCTTGACCCTGCATAAACATTGTTTGTGTTGGTTGCGTTTTTCTGACAATTAAAATGTTGACCATATGGTCTTGATCACATGGGTTTTGACATTTTAAATTCCTAATCTTATGAACTAGATCCATTCTAAGGCAGTGTAGCAACGGTCTTATGCATACTGATTGTTCACTGCTTCTACCACATGATAGTACAATCTATAAAATATATAAATATTTAAAAAAACAGTGTGGCAAACCTCCTGCATCAGCCCATTATTGGTTAGCATCAGACATCTACAACACCACATGAGTCATAGCACTTCACTACGCCTATAACTTGTGCTGAGGCTGTAAAAAAAAAAGAACTTGACAATGCTTCCTAGAATGCATTCTAAAAAATCTCAGCCTTCAGCACACCAGTCAATTCCTACTCCTTCTCTAGTCTCACATAGTGGAATGAAAGAATTGATAAGACTGCAGTATGCTGGAATTAACTGGAAATAACTATAATGAGACTGGAATGAATGTCTTTATCTGTTAATTGCCTACACTTGTGCTAAATAGTTGCCAGCCTCTCCTTTATGGGCCAAGTCGTCTTGTACTTTTCAGAAGGAATTTTGCACATGCTGTAGTTCAGTTAAGAATGCTTTGTAATGTACAGTGGAGGTAGATGTTGACAATATTCGGATATTGTCTCCAATAACAGTGCTGATAAATATACCCAAAGTTTCTGCATGTATATTCTGATTCTCCTGAATAATATAAACTGAAACAGTCTTTTCTTCCTGAATAATGCTGGATATTTGACCTGACTTTAGTCTCAGGCTCGAGTGTCTGCATTGCAAAGACCTTTTGCATACCAGTCCAAAAGCTAACTTAACTGACTCATTTGCCCGTGTCTGCAGTATTTCCTAAAAATACCAAAACCCTGTAATGTTTTACATGCCTCTTTCAACTTGGTTTTCAAACCTTGTCTTTCATGTGCCTCACAGTGCCTAACTGTCTATTCTTTATCTAGCATTCCATTGCAAGTACACATATCTTTCCCTCAAGAAAGGAACATTCTGTAACTTTCTCTTGAGAACTATTACTTCTACACATCTCATGCTTAGCCAGTAAGATTATCTTTTACCTTCTACTGAACCGTATTTCCCTGAAACTGGATGCATAAATGAAAATACAAATCTGCTTGATTTGGGAGGTAGGCACTATTAAGTACTAGTAAAGCGAGACTGAGGACTTTTAAGTGTGCTACTTAAAGGTATAAATGGCTAGGCCTCTTATGCTTCCTGTGATCACTTGCCTAGTATTGTTCTTATGTACCAACATGATACAAGCCTCTTTAGCAGATTACTGTCCTCTATACATGTCAATCTGTCTGGCCAATGACAGAGTACAAATGTCTCAAGAGCAAGACTGCAGTTTGTCCAACTGACAATACCAAAAATACATTTTACTGAAACCCATTTCCAATGAATGCTAACTATTTACTTCCCTCCACTGTTTTGTGACCATGGTGTTGGTGTATATAAGCTAGGAGTGTGGGGGTTCCCCTCATTTTGGGGATACAGAAGGGCTTCCCTTCCGTCAAAAAATGCTTGTTTTACTGACCAATGTTAAGTGGTTTTAAGCAAAATGCTTTCATAGTATTTGTAGTTAGAGATTGTTTCTTTGATGTATTATCATAAACCCAGTCTCCCCATCTGCAGTCTCCTGACAAAATACCTGACTCTTCTAGAGAGGGTGCAAAGATTCCACTCTAAGGGGACTGAAAGTTTTGGCAACATGTGTCATGCAGATAAACTGAAAAAGCTGTCCCTTTTCTAGGTGACACGCCATCTGATGAGGGGAGACCTGCATCTTGCTTTCCAGACTATGAGGAACCCCCTCCTCTTTGAAACTCCCTGTTATGGACTGAAACAATGTAAGGTCTAATACAAGCATAAATGTCATCTTTAAGATCTCCATAAACAATAGTAAAGAATGAGATAGATTTAAAGCTCAATATATCCCTCAGCTTTGAAATGCATTTCTCCTTGCCTTGGAATAGTCCCAGCCCCTTCACATGTTTAAAAGAGACTTGGATGAATGCATGAGTGCACAATAATTTCAACACAGGACAGTAGCAGTCAAGCGTCTTTAAAGCCAATGTGCTTTAAGCATGTAACAAACCCACAAACCTAAAGATTAACGAGTGAGTGAAACTTATCTTTTACTGAGCATGTCAGATATGATGTCATGAAGACTATCAGCAGGCAAAAGTGCCTTAAATTGCCGTAAGACATACCTCTATAATCACATCAGACTGGGAGATGCAATGGACATGCTTTTACAGTTCCTAGCATATGGTTCTGTTGTATCAAGCAGAATTACCTAAATTGCTTAGTAATTTTTTTGCCCTTATCACAGAATAATTAAATATGACAGTTAACTCATTAGGACTTGTCTCTCCTCAGTCTTTTCTTCTCACTTGCCAGCCATATGTATGATATTCTTACCTTGCCACTACCAAATATATAATGTATGACTTAAAATGTATGCTATAAAGTAAAGCGTTCTCAGTTATTTTTGTGTGCAGTATGGATACTAAAATAAACAGGTGTTCCCTGTTCTTTTCCTTCTTCTTTCTTCCTCTTTGTTGAGTTTTAAGAAATGTAGGCACTGCAGTATAAAAAGAGAAGAAAAGTCTGGACAAAAGTGTATGATATAAGAAAAGCTGATATGCTTTTTCTTACTTTTTCATATGGGAATGTTTGGATTAAGGCCCTTGGCTTAATATAATAACAAGTTTTAAGGGGGAGCAAATAAATAAAAGAACACTAAATGTAATGAAAAGTTTTCCTGTGGCAAATAAATGAGTATTTGTAGAGGAGGCAACTGTGTATCTGGTTCTCATGTTTCTATGGAGACAATCTGATAAGGTGTAATACAAAACAGAATACTTCTTTCTTTCATTGGCTAGGAGTTAATGTTTTCTGAAAGCATTCAAGTGTTTTTCTAATCTGGGGGAGGAATAAAGATAAAACAAAAACAGACAGCACTTAGTGGAAATAGAAGCGTATGCTGTACCATGCATCTTAGCAAGTTAATTCAAGCCTGTGAGCCTGCCTATCAGTCTAGGACAGTTGTTCCTATTAAGAGGGTTAAACTTCATTATTTGAAAATATACATTTTTTTTTGTGTTTGTTGCCTCATAGCAAGAGGTTCTCCCGTTCGACTATCAGCTGAAATGCCTACTGTGTGGAGTCTGCATGTCCTCCCCGCGGTCAAGTGACATTTAAAGACATGCACTTAGGCACATGTGTGAATGGGTGTGCCTTCTTTGAAGGTTGGGCATTGGGCTGGCAACTCGGCACCATAAAATTCCAGTGCCAATCATTAGCGGACCGAAGTTCCGCTGTGGCGACCCCTAACTCGGAAAAGCCAAAAGACATTACTTACTATTAATAGGTTCTAGAGGTGTTCTGTTTTTTTTTTGAAGGTTTTTATTAAAACAAAAAGTTTTATAAGATAGAACATAGGTTCAAATGGATATGACAAGCAGCAACTGTATAAAAGATCAACCTGCCAACATTAGTACATGCATATAACAAAAAAGCTGTAACTAGACATTTAAAAAAAGCTGTTATACATAGCAGACAGGAATAATACATTCTTAACATAATGACAACACTTTCCATATTATCTTTAAATGTGAGTGGTCTCACAGATTTACACAAAAATGAAAGAGTACTGAATTATATTAAAAATGAAGAGTGTAAATAGCTATGCCACAAGAGACACATTGCAAAGAAATGAGCATATTAATTTGATAAAAAAAGGATTTCAGGATGGTTATTCAGTGAAATATCTGGGACAAAGGAAAAGAGGAGTACTTATATTAATTGCAAAAGGAGCTGCTATAATGATAGAAGAGGGGGTAAATATAATAATAGTAGATTTGTATTACTAAGAGGCTACTGGCAAGGTAGGAGGATTACATTGGCATGTATTTATATTCTACCTAAAACTACTATAATGGAGTTTAAGAAAATTAATTGAGAAATAATCAGCTTTCAGAATGGAATATTACATATAGGTGGGAACTGGAGCTTGATTTGCAGTAGTGAGGAAGTATCTGGGGGGGGCTCAGAAGGAAAATATAACAAAAGAGGGTAGATATTTGAAGAACTTTATGAAAATATTTGGTATGGCAGATGTGAATTCAGTATTAGGAATTTGGAGTGGATTTACATATTATTCCCTAAGGTACAAAAAATTTGGCTAGGCTAGACAGAAGTTATATTTCACAGGAACATATCAATTTACTTGAAAGTTTTGATATGTATCCAATAACTATTTAAGATCACACACTGATAGTAAATAAAATAAAAATGCCAGGCAATGAAATAAAAATGAGATACTGGCACTTCCCCACTAGTTTGTTAAAAAGAAAAGAATTTAAGGAATTGGTAATGAAAATTATTCAAGAGTTATTAGGAAAGATAGAAATTTGTTTTGAAAATAGAACTAGTGAGTTGGATAAAATTAAATTGGAATTTAAAATAGGGTGGAAATAAAAGAAAGAGAGGTATAGTTAAGAAGTAACAAGAATTATTTAGAAGGACTGACAAAGGTTAAACTATCACAGAATAGGGGGAATCTCATTGTGCTAAACAGAAAATAAGGGATTGCCTCAATAATATCCATGAGTTTAGAAAGACTGCTGTTAAGAAACTGTTTTTTTTTTTGGATAACTCCAGAGTAGCACAATGACTCAGGCAACAGAAAGTAGAAAGGGCTGTCGGCAAACTTAGGGAGCCTATAACAACAAAAATAACCAAAGATCCTGTAGAGGTACTAGAAATATTTTGGAAAATATGTGAAGATCTGTATAAAGCAGAGAAATATGGAAATCAATAAAAGGTACAAATGCAAATGTTTATGGAAAAATTAAATATACCATGGTTAGCGGTAGATGAGGCTCAGTTATTAACAATTAGGAGAGAAAGAGATGAAATAAAAATGGTGATGGATAACCAATCTACAGGAAAGTCCCCAGGAATAGATGGTATTCCTATGGAAGCTAGGAGGGAAGAAGCAGATAAAGATCTGGAAGGTTTTGTTTAACGGTAAAAAGAAGAAGAAGCACCAACATTCCGGAAGAAAGAGGTGCTGGCTGTAATACCTAAAAATGGTAAAGACCCATCAGATCCAGTTTCATATAGGCACATTTCAATTCTATTCTTATAAAGTATTTATGTCTACAATAGCTAAAAGAATGGCAAAGGTAATGCCAAAACTGACAGATATGGAACAATGTCGTTTTGTGAAGGGAAGGCAAACATTTGGCAACATTGATAGAGCAATGATGATCCAGAGGGTTTAGAATGTAAAACAAATACCAATGTTGTTGGTGGGTCTTGATGCAGAGAAAGCATTTTACAAAGAAAGCTGGGATTTTATGAGTAGGGCAATGGAAGCAGTTGCATTCCCTAATAAATTTACTAGGTTGATTAGGACGATATATGAGGGATCTAAGGTAAAATTAAAGTGAGTGTGTACCTCTTTGTTTGAGCAGAGGAACCGGGCAGGTGTGCCCTCTTCCCCTTTGTTATTTATGTTATATTTAGAATCGTTGGCAAAAAAAAGGGACTCAGAAATTCAAGGCTATAATTGGTATGGATGTCAAGAAAAGCTGGCTTTATTCAGAGATTATGTTGTTTTATACAAGACAGATCTAGAAAAGGATATGTCAGTGTTGTGGAACATTCTGAGACAGTGTCAAGACTTTTCAGGATACAAAATTAATGAAGATAAAACAAAGGCAATAGCTGTAAACTATGTACTCACACACAGATTGGTTCAGCAATATCCATATTTATGGGGATATAATAAAGTGAAGTAAGAGCATGGATTAAAAAAGATTCTGTTAAGGCAGCTAAGGATATGTGGGAAGAACAAAAGATAATATAAAAATAGAGAAACTGGAAGATCTATTTTATGGATCTGGATAGCAAGATGCAAGTAGTGAAAATGTTTTTAGTCCCTTTAGTTTTATACACAGGTCAGGCATATTTTTATCAACCAGAGGAAAAATTGTGGATAACAACTAATAAAGACTTGAAGAATTTTATCTATGAGGGGAAATGGCAAGAGTCAAGTGGGATAAGCTGGTCCTTCCAATAGAACAAAGTGATTTGGGATTACCTGATTTCCAAGGGATATTCCGGATCTTCTGGAGCTACATAGTTAAGACTACTATACATAGTACAAGCAGAAAGCTATAATTCAAAGTGCAAATGGGTGATGGTGACACAGGGAGGAAGCCCAAGAAACAAGGAGAGACTGGGATTTTGGATGCAGATCCTTAAGGAGAACAACAATAACCATACAGGATATTATATTCATAAAATAGCAGAAAGTATTTTAAGAAATAAGCCAAGATATGGACGGAGAAAGGAGATTCTGCCAATAGGGATGACTGCAATTAGGGATACAGACAATAGGTGAGAAGGGTGCTGGAATTTACTTGAGAAAACTGGCAAAGGAACCAAGGTATTTGGGAACAAATAATTAGAGAGGGAAAGGTAACAGAATGAGAAGAGGCAAAAAATTTATTTGGACTATAGGCTAGCAAGGACTTCCCTAGCAAGGACTGATATCAGAGTATATGCAAAGAGAAAGAAATAGGGGGATCCTACATGAAAGACCATCACTGGTAGAGTTTTTAGTAGAATCTAGAACAGAAGCTGCTGATAAAAATGGGATAATTAGTATGGCATATAAAATATAACGATAGCTATAAGAATCAATAAGAGGAAATTAGAAAGGATTGGGAAGTGAGATTGGATAAACAATTCACAAAGAAACAAAGGGGGATATATGTATGACTCCCAAATATGCAACAATGTCTTGAATATTTAGAATATTTGCTTGGAAGTGTTTGCACAGGTATTTCTATATCCCAACTGGACCCCAAAGAAATTTTCCTCAGGTAGCTTGCAAATGTTGGAGGTGTGATGCTGTACAAAGAGGTAATTGGGAACAAATTTTTGTGACTCCAATGAGTTCACAGACTACTCCATCATAAATACTGGGTGGACAAATTGGTGTAACTAAGGAAATGATTTTTTGAGCTATGATACAGAAACTGAATTGCCTAAACATAGTAAAGCTTTGCTGAGTCTAATTATAGTGGCTGCCAAAAATTTCAATTACTAGAAAATGGAAATCAAAGTCTAAACCAGCTACACTAGTAGTGGATATAGTAACAGAGATAAAACAACTGTCAGTGGGATCTTTAAAAGGAGGCAAAGAAATTTTCCTCAGGTAGCTTGCAAATGTTGGAGGTGTGATGCTGTACAAAGAGGTAATTGGGAACAAATTTTTGTGACTGCAATGAGTTCACAGACTACTCCATCATAAATACTGGGTGAACAAATTGGTGTAACTAAGGAAATGATTTTTTGAGCTATGATACAGAAACGGAATTGCCTAAACATAGTAAAGCTTTGCTGAGTCTAATTATGGTGGCTGCCAAAAAAATCAATTACTAGAAAATGGAAATCAAAGTCTAAACCAGCTACACTATTAGTGGATATAGTAACAGAGATAAAATAACTGTCAATGGGATCTTTAAAAGGGGGTAGGAGCAAATTACATAGAAAAAAATGAGAATTGTGAAAACAGTACTTGCAGATTAATGTTTTGGAGGAGGAATGAGGTTTAAGAGAAGGCAGGATTTGAAGCTATACAATGTTTGACAATGACTGGATAGATTACAGATGATGTACAATGTTTGCAACCAAAAATATGTCAATGTGATTTGTTTTAATTTATATAAATGTACGATTGCCTATGTCATGAATGATAATTTAATAAAGAAGTTTCTTGTTTAAAAAAGGATAGATTGCACATGGAAAATTATGTGGGATCACAATTTTATGGAATATTGGTGTGGCTACAAGCTTCAAAACTTCAGAGGTAGAAATTTTAGATTTCACGGTGCCAGGAAAGGTTTATGTTTTGGATGCCAAAATAAGAGAACGTGCTTACAGAATAACTGGTTTATATGCGAGTACAATAGTAAAAGAGAGGGAGCATTTATTTTAAAAAATGCTGCTGTATGCAATACTCAATGCGTTAATTATTTTATTATCTTGCATGATTCCAATTGTGACTTAAGGAAGAGTAAGAAAAAGATTACGCCTGATGTTAAAAAAGTAGAGAAAATATTGACGTTAGGACAGTTATATATAGATTAGGAAAATTATTTACATACTTTAGAGCAGACATGTTGACTGAAATAGATTACTGTTTTTGTCAAAAGAATTTGCAGAACTTGACGAAGATTATATTTACAGGTCATTAACAATTTGGGATGAAGGAGGGGAAATAAGAATTTTCTGAAAGAAGGAAAAATAGAGAAACTGACTAGTGATTGCTAGATAAAAGAATCTTTCAAAGGGAAATTGAGAAATTATGGAAGGATAATTTGACCATACAGTGTCAGTAGCACAACAGGTAGCACACTCACTTTAGTTGCTGGAAGACCAGAAGGCTGTGGATTCTATTCCAACTTCAGGTAATTGTATTGCTGACACTGCAGTGCAACATTAGGGGGTGTTGCACTACTGAGTGTGTCTTAATTTGGATGAGATTTTAAACCAAGATCCCACCTGCTTGTATTGGTGGTAACTCAGGTGGATATAAAAGATCCCTATAAAAAGGTGTAGGGGTTGCTTTATTATATTAACACTTTTCCCTCCTTCTTTCATTATTTTCAAATGCCCTGATGCCCTGGCCAAAGTTTTCCTAGTAGTAGAAATACCACCTCATTCTCTACTGAAGAGGCCTCTATCCTAGTGGGACAAACCTGGTCAACAAAAGGATAAATAAATAAATAAAATGAAAGATTTTTTATATGTTCTGTATGGGATGGTAGAGCATGCTTAAGGAAAATATAAGAAATGTATATGGAAACAGAAATGGAGAAATTTAAATTTCGGAGAAAGGAATACAAAGATATTTTGAAAAATGCAGAGAATCTGTTAGTGGAAAATTGTGTATTATATATGGAAGAGAAGAGATGATGAGTTATATGAAAGGATAAACAGTAAATCATATAAGTGACAGTATTATTTAAAAGGAAGAAAGGAATAAGTGTATCTGTTTTAGCAAACTGTTAAAAATGAGGAAGGTTTAATAAGGGTAATGAGAGATTAGATGAGATAAAAATATACAAAGAAAGAAATGATTGACTTGCTAGTTCAATGTGTAAGGGAAAAGTATAGAAAATGACAGTGAGATGAGATGTTAATTGAAATATAAGGTCATTTCATTAAAAAGCATTATAGAATGTATAACAGTGCAAAATTGAGCTGGGGTGCCTTCTGTGTGGAGTCTGCATGTCCTCCCTGTGGTTGTGTGGGTTTCCTCCAGGTGCTCCTGTTTCCTCCCACATCTCAAAGACATGCTGTAGGTGGATTGGACACTAAATTGGCCCTAGGCATGAGTGTGTGTGTGTGTGTGTGTGTGTGTGTGTGTGTGTGTGTGTGTGTGTGTGTGTGTGTGTGTGTGTGTGTGTGTGCCTTCTGTGGAAGGTTGTGTGCCGGGCTGGCAACTCGACGCCATAAAACTCCAATGCCAATCATAAGTGGACAGGTGATCCATTATGGCGACCCCTGACCGGGAAAAGTCGAAAGAAGAAGAAGAACAGTGCAAAATTGAATGGTGTATTAAAGCAATCAGATGTTAACTTGGTTACAAGAGTAGATGGAATAAGTTATAAAATTAATAAATATATAAAGGAAAAAAATGAAAGAAGTATTTAAGTTCTGAATGAATGGAGAGAGCAAGTATTTTTGAAGAAGATATTTTGAAGGTGTAATAAAATTTCTATAGAAGAAGGGTGATAAAATGGATATTGCAAACTGAGGACTAGTATTTGTAAATGGATTTTAAAATATTGATGAAATGTATGAAAAAATATTTAAAAATACTGTAAAAGAAGTTAGAAGTGAATGTTTATATGGTATTAAAGGAAAATAAAGTCAAGAAATGTTATGGTTAGTAAAATATGTAGCAGGCAAGACAGTTTATAGGAGGCAGGAAGTTAAATTATTAATGGTAGAATGTATCTATGGCCTTTGATTCTGTGGAACGTAGTTATGAAGAGTATTGTGACTGTCTAGAGTTAAAGGGAACACTTTAGTATTATTGCATACAGAGTATGAAAGGATCATGTAAGATTTTTTTTCAAATGGAAGGTTGAATGAAAAGGTTGCTGTTAAAAGAGGAGTCAGACAATGGTACCCAATGAGTTATGTGCTATTTACATTGTTAATGAATGCTATACTGAGGTAGATGGAAAGAAATTTAAATAAGCAAAATGGTCTTTTGGAAATGAATATGAAGTCCTGATAATGCTTTTTGTTATGCAGGTGACATGGTGCTACTAGCAAATATAACATTTGGATACAAGAGATGGTAGAAAACGTAAGTAGATCATTAGGAAGAGTGGGGCTTTTTCTGAATAAGAAAAAAAAAGAAATAAAAGAATGGGGTTTACTGTAAAGTAGGGTGAATATTTTTTTCAATGACAGAGATATTAGCATTAGATATTAAAGATGGAAAGAGAAACATAATCAATAAAAAGGCATTGTGGAAGAGACTAAGGAAATTTCAAACTTGTGGGAGATATTTTGATTGTCATTTAGAAAGAAAGAATATCTGATCGATTCCATAACATTAGGAAAGGTAAGTTACATGTGTAGTACATTTATGTTCCCATCTAAGAAAAAGAACAAATTACTCTAAATGATGTTTTAATAATATAGGGATCTGAATTAAATTTAATTAAGAAGAGTGTTATTTATGTAGAAAATGAAAACTGAGGTTTGGGGTAAATTAATCCAATTATGCATATGGCTTCCCCGAATATGTTTTCGATATTAAGAAAAAAATGAATGATTAAAAAATAAATAAAAAATGAACAATGAGCCACAAATTTTGATGGTTATAATAATAATAAATACATATAAAGAATTTCATGCTAAAATGAAAATAGGCAAAAGAATAAAAGAGGTATGCAGTGAAAAATTTCAAGAGACAATATTGGCGTGGAAAATAATTATATGGGTGGCATGAGGAAAATGCTAAAGTTTTTTATTATGTATATCCGGAAAGATTTGAATGAAAAAGTGTAGAAGGCAACAAGAGAGCAGACAGGATTTGTTGTATGTGTGTGTGTGTGTGTGTGTATATATATATATATATATATATATATATATATATATATATATATATATATATATATATATATATATATATATATCAGGACAACATTTTCTACAGAAAATAACTTTACATAAATTTCCAGTTGTGGCTCCAAGGATGTATAAATCAATGTTGGAAAGGCTATGTTATGATACAAGGCACCTAGAGCTTTTGAAGTGTGGGAGAGTCAAAAAGTTATGCACTTGGAATTTTAAACAAGATATGTTATGTTGCTTATATGATATCAATATAGATATGATATTATATTGTTATTAGAAATATAACAAGGATGTAATAAAAATGGATTTTAAACTTTCTGGAATAGTGTGAGAGGTATGGAGGGCAACAATAGAAGAATTATTCAATAAAATGGGTATTTTCAGAAATTATTAAGTAGATCCAAATACTGCGGTGGTGGTGCTGCGGTAGCGTTGTTGCCTCACAGTAAGACGTTGTCCTGTTCGATTCTCAGCTAGAGCGTCTTCTGTGTGGAGACATGTGTGAATGGGCGTACCTTCGTTGAAGGTTGTGCGTTAGGGCCGGCAACTCGGCATGTAAAAATTTACTGCCAATCATTAGTGGAAAAGAGTTCCGCTGTGGCGACCCTAACCGGGAAAAGCCAAAAGACACAACAATTAAGTAGATCCAAACATGGCTGTGGAGAAAAGTGTAGGTGAATGCATAAATAAAATAGTTCTTCTTTTGGTGTATTAAGAAGAATTTTTGTTATGCATTTGTAAATAATAATAAAGAATCTCCTTCTGTTTTTGCTAAGTGCTTTGAAATCTTTTATATTCATCACTACTACCACTAGCTCATGCAGATGAGACCTTGGTTTAACGTACCATCCCAGGGATGACACAGTCCAGTCAGCACCTCCTTTATGCTGCACTGTCATTATTGGAAACTGAATCCAAGCAACTAGGGTAGAAATGGAACTCGCAAAATCCTGACCTGTCCCACCACATTATTGAATGGTTTACAACCACAGGTTTGGTCACTCGGGTGGTAGGGTAGCAATTTGTTTTTCATCTGGCCTGGATTTAGACAAGGTAAAAAATAATAATCCCTCATAAAATCCTAGTTACGAAAATAAAATTGCCAAAGATTCCAAAGACAACCACAAGACATTCTATAGCTATGTTAAGAATCTACATGGAAATGCTCAGATCTGCTCTGAGCTACAACAGAATGGCATTAAATATACTGATCCCAAGGATATTGCCAATATCCTGGCAGATTGATTCAGTGCCAACTTCACCCCCCTCTCACTCCCTAAAGGGTCCATCTCAATACCGAAAGATTGCCAAATTCCTGTAATAACAACCACATAGGTAAAAAACACACTCTCCAAAGCTAAGAATACAGCATCCATGGGACCAGACGACATCCCGGCCTGTGTACGATATGAACTACAAAATGAACTGGCACCTCACCTAAGTGTCATGTTTAATCATAGTCTTAAATCAGGCTTTGTGCCCACTGAGTGGCACACAGCTACAGTAATCCCACTCCACAAGGGGGGATCCACCTTGGATTCTGGGAACTACTGCTCCATCAGTCTGACGAGCCTGATCTGCAAGGCCATGGAACGTATTATCATGGAACTTATAAACAAAGACATTGGCAACCTTCAAACACTGGACTCCACCCAGTTTGGATTCATGAAGAGCCGATCTTGTCTCCTGAACCTGATTGACTTCTTCAAATCAGTCTCCAGAGATGTCAATGAGGGTAAGGCAGTCCAAACAGCCTATCTGGATTTCACCAAGGCCTTCGACTCCACCCCCCACTCTGGAATCATAGATAAACTTACTAAGCTGGGCATTAATCCCTACATCACTCGATGGGTTGTCAACTGGCTTACTGACAGAATCCACACTGTAAAAGTAGCCAACTCCAAATCCAGCTCCAGACAAGTGACAAGTGAAGTACTTCAGGGTTCAGTCCTGGGACCGCTCTTGTTTGGCATCTACTTCTCTGAAGTACAGGCCAACACTAAGGGACTCTGGCTAACAAAGTTCGCAGATGACTGCAAACTGGGAGCCATTATTGAATCCACAAATGATGTGGATATTCTACAAAAGGGCCTTACAGAAACAGATGCTTGGTTCCAGAGCCATGGGCTCAAGCTGAATGCTAAGAAATGTATAGTTATCCCCTTTGGTAAAAAACATGTACCCATGAATGACCACATAGGTGGCAGTACACTAAACAACGAAAGTGTGATAAGAGACTTAGGGACACAGGTGGTCAGTAGTCTCACCTTCCATAACCACATCTCCACAACAGTCAGGAAATCCTTCTATGTGGCACACCTCATCACTAAGGGCTTTTCATCCAGAAAAAAGGAGGTCATTGTCCCACTGTACTCGCCCCTCATTAGACCCATTATAGAATACAATGCCCCATTTGGTATGTACCTCTCAGGACATCTGCAACAAGTGGAAAGGCCACAGAAATAACTCACTAAAAGAATCATATGCCTAAAGCAGATGCCCTATGCTGGCAGTCTAAAAAAAACTCCAGCTATACTCTGTCGCATATCATCTACTCAGAGGCGATCTCTGCTTAACATACAAGGCCATGTCAAACCCAGAGCTGTTGGACATGCTACTCTTAAAGAAATCCCAATCCCTCAGAGCCACATGCTCCAGGGATCTAAACCTTGACATCACAATGAACAAAACATGCTGGAGGGATAGGTTTCTGACCCAGAGACTCTAGGGTTGCCACCTTTTCAAATGCCCAAAATGGGACATTTTTTGTACAAACATCAGATTTTGCAAGGCAAAACATACCCACAGCCAGTACAAAGGACAGAACTTCACTTTTTTACCTACATAAATGCTTATTCTTGTAGCATTTTAGTTGTTTATTCTGTTTCTTATAACATTTAGGCATTTCAGAAACAGAATAACTGTTTTATGCAACTATTACATTAAATATAGGAAATATGTTTGTCCTAATATATCAGGACATTTGCCATTTTTTCAATTTTTATGCAGGACACAACTGCCCAAAGAGGGACTGTCCCTCGCAAAGTGGGACAGGTGGTAATCCTAAGAGACTCCCCAGACTCTGGAATATTCTGCACATACATGTCAAGCAGAGCACCTCTTTGGACCTTTTCGAAGGGAACCTTGACGATTGGATGGGAGATAGGAAATTCACCTCAGAGATCAAGTCAGTCACCCTGCTAGACAGGGGTCCAGATAAGTAAATATCATGGGAAGAAATAGCCAGGGAATTGTTGTGGCTAGGCTTGTATAGGCCCCAGGGGCCGATAGCCAAGTACCAACCTATGAACGCCTTTGAATATGTCCTAAGAGCAGGACTTTTCTTGAGTATTGTCCACAATCTGGGCCTTTCTGCAAGAGTTCTTGGACCTCCTCGTTGATCTAGTTAATACTTCCCAATACGTGGGTATTTCTAAGAGATTTTAAAGTCTGAGGACATAATAAGACCTATGAGCTCACTATGGAACATTTTGCCTAAATGGAGAGTTTCAGTTTCACTAAGGTTGTTTTCACTGTGACCCATATACTTGGACATTCTTTGGACTTAATTTTCCTGGTAGGTCTAGAAACCAGAGATTTGTTTGTGGAATCTCTCTCTCTCTTTCTGACCACTAACTGGCCCACTTCAGCCTTATTCTTCTTCCACCTCAGTCTGTGGTCAATGAAGTTGTGAAATATAAGGATCTGAGAGTTGTAGATTCAGCTACTCTGTGTCTGATTAATGACCAGTTATTACAGGAAATTAGTAAGGATGATCCAGATGATTTGGTTGTCATACATGATGGTGTTGTTACCATTTCTCCGGGTCTAGTTGCCACAGGAAGTGTATGCCCTAGATCATTGATTTGACTTGAATTGTGGTTTAACCATAAGCTGCGATCAATGTGCAAACTGGGATGGAGATTAGATTAATGATGGAGGAAGATACACCTTCTTGGGAACAAAGTTGTCCTGGACAAATATACTTAATAGCAGTCAGAGATCTGTAACATGGGTAGACTTTGTGTCCAAATAAATCTTTGCTAAATTAAATTGTACAGCAGCACTCTCACAGGTTGTCAACAGACTAGACAGCCCTCTGATGATTGTGAGGAATCTGCATGATTTTTGCGATCAGGATTGCCAAAGGAAGGTACAATTTACTCTGGCAAGCATATGTAGAGCATTGTCAGTTATAGGGAGTGTATGACTTGGAATTTTGCTAGGCAAAGCTTCAATATGTTGATTACAAAATGCTTGTGGGCACTATTTCAGCTGTTCATTTGAGCAATTGTGTCTTTCATCATGGCCCTATAAGACTTATTAGGCCATGTCTCAGTTCACTTGAACCAGTTATTTTACATTGTTTGATCTCCTTTAAAAAAAAAAAAAACAGAAGGTTTCTGTTTTCTTTGAAGGAGGCTTTGATTAGAATGATTCTCAAAAATCATCTTTGGACGAGAACCTGCGGGAGAATTATGATCCTGTCCTATTGGAAACGGTGATCTGCATTGTGTTTCACAGTATCTTCTGATTCAGACATTTTACATGAGAAATTTCATCTCAGATATACCTTTGTCAGCACTTTGTATTTTCATCTGAAGAATATTGCTCATGTCAAGCACTATATACCACATTCAGACTTGAGGATGGTGATAGATGCTCTACTATTGTTCCATGTTGATTATTGCAGTGCTGTTTACCTTATACTTTCAAATAGTGACTTAGAGCCCACCTACAGCAGATGCAGAATTCTACAGCTATGTAGCTGACTGTCACACCTAATATATGTCACATTGCACCTGTGTCTGTTGCCAGTCACAGATAGATTTTTTTTTAAAGTTTTTAGCTTCTGGTATTTAAGCGCCGTGTTTGAGTGGGTTTCTGCTTGTTTGCCTGTCGCAGAGAACTGTGCACTGTTGAGCAATTGTGCGCTATAGCCGTACAGATAATTTCGACAATTTTTCCCTTGGATGCAGCTGTAGTACATTAGTGTAGTCCTCATCTTTAGTACATTTCCGGCCTAAGGAGTATAGCTAGAGCTGTGACCTATTAAACCACCAGTCAAAAACCCCACCAGAAAAACAGATCTGCAGTGCACCACCTAGATCAGTCCTGAAGCACCCCCTTTGTGATAACAGTTGTTCAAATCTACCATTATGGACATTTGGACTACCCTCGTTTCTCCTGCCAGCCTTGTTGACTTGAGTCTCCTGAGGCAGTGTAGCAACTGCCTCATGTACACTGGCAACCCTATACTAATAACTCATTCTAACACAGAGTGTGAGAGATGTATCTACACCAAGAATCTTGAATCTCTGCTCTCACACTCGAAACAGTAACACTTGAGTTGTTAACTTACCCACCACTACTCATGCACATAGTACCACTAGTCATACACATAGTATGCACCCAACACATAAATTAACATATATGGAGGTTATCTCAAAAAACTTACTGAAACACCAGAAACCTCCAAAGCAAAAGACTGCTACAACTAACACAGTTCCCACAGCACCCAAGACATTTAGCAACACCAGTGTCTCACCTACCAAGCCCTTAAGGTGTATAATACTCAGAAAACAAATGTTCTTGTCATTGGAGACTCCATACTGAGACATATGGATGTCTCACTCACCAGGTTAGAAAAGTAGAAAGTCACGGTCAGCTGCCTGTCCAGTGCCAGGATTCATCAGTTCATGCATGGACTCAACAACAAGTACCATTATGACTCCATCATAGCTCATGTTGGAGTGAATGACCTGAGACATACCTCACTGGACTATATGAAGAGAGAGACATGATTGAGCTCTCCAAGTATGTGTCCCAGGCAGGTATGTCCCTAGCCTTGAGCAGCATATTACCCTCACCTATAATGCCACAGTATAAACAAAAAATTATCAATTTCAATAATTGGCTCAGTTTTAGTATCATTCAAAGAGGATCTAGTTTCTGTCAGCCCAGGATAAAATGGTTGGCAAACCTCACTGCTTTGCCAGAGATAGTTTGCACCTGGCACCACTAGGCTTTCAGCTGCTGGCAAAGGCTTTTGCCTCCCCATAGTGCCTTTTTTAGGCAAGGTCTCAAAACCAAAATTGCTGATGTGAAAATTACTAGCCATAACTGTAGGTCAATATCTATGTATACCTTTAAGAAACTTGTTAGGGGCTTGCACGAGTGTATAAATACTGAGCACGTGTGAGCCTGACTGCCATTTTGTAGTTAGCTTTTGAGATGTAAGCGTGCATTGTCTGTGTAGTCTGTCAGTTAATCAGTTTGTTTATATTTTGTACTGCTGCTATCCATCCTGATGTGCTTCTTTGTAATAAAGCATATAAATGAACTACCCTGCCTGTTCGTCTTTAATGAGAAACAAGATGAGCGACAATAACAAAATAAGGGTTTTATCCTGTTCATATCCTGGTTTACTAGTTTGGTAAAATAAAGGTTGTGCTACTAAACGCTAGGAGCTTAAACCAAAAACTACACACCCTGGAAGCACTTCTATCACTGGGGTATGCAGATGTTTGTGCTGTCACAGAAACCTGGTTCAAGGCCTCAGAAAGTACCCTGGCCATGCAAGGCTACAATGCCTTGCATACCTTCAGACCACAAAATGAACGTGTAAGAACCAAAGGAGGTTGTGTTTCTAGCTATATTACAGATAAATTTCACCTCCCAAGATTGGACAACTACATGGAGTTACTCCAAGTTCAGGTTACTGTGGGTAAGATCGCCATTCAAGTCATAGCTACTTATAGATCCCTCTCCATGGATCATGATGTGCACAAGGCCTACTTGACCAAACTGGAGTAATTCCAAATATTGCCGAGCACTCTGCTGATGGGGGATTTCAATTATCCTTTCATCTACTGGGAAACCTACTCTAGCCCTAACTCACTAGCGCAAAAGTTCCTTGACTTTGTTAACTCAAATGCCCTGGAACAAATTCTTCAAACCCCAACAAGAGGAACAAACACAAGATCTTGTCCTCACTAACATGACAAACAGATGCACCACTGCAACTGTCGGACCATCACTGGTCAAATCTGACCAAAATCAGTCGCCTTCGAGTTGGGACTAACACCAGAACTCACAAATGGTGAAGTCAGACTAAAAAACTTCACCAAAGAAAACTATAGCCTCCTAGGGGAAGGCATAAATGCCTTCCATCTCCACGTCCAGCTGAAAGTGGTAACTACTCCAAACCTTACACTAAAGCCCTGCACAATCACTTGTATAAGTGTGTAGACTTGGCTCTTCCAGAGAGAATCAAACCCAGACCCCCAAGTAAAAACAAGCTGCCCTGGTGGACATCCAGCATCAACAAACTTTACAACAAACACAGAAAGTTGCTGTCTAAGAAAACTAAGGCTAGGCCTCAACAATGGAAAATTACCATCCTTAGCCTCAACAGGCAAGTAAGACAACATACTAAATCCTTTAAGGGTAACTTTGAGAAAAATTTAGCAATCACAGCAAAGGATAACCATAAGGCCTTTTACAGCTACGTACATAGCCTAAAAGGTAGGACCCAAGCATGTAATAAACTAGTGCCTAACGGTATCATACACACTGGTCCCGCAGTGATAGCAAACCTGCTAATGGACAATCCACTCCAAACTTATCATAAACCTTGCCCCCCCCAACCTACATATCCAAAGAGCAGGTCATTAAAGCCTTGTCTAAGACAAAAAACAAAGCCTCTATGGGACCAGATGGCATCCCAAACTGTCTTCTAAACAAACTAAAACATGAACTAGCATCACCATTAAGTACCCTATTCAACCACAGCCTAACCACAGGCCTTGTTCCTGCAGAATGGAGAACAGCAACAGTTATTCTTCTCCACAAAGGTGGCTTAGCAATAGAACCAGGGAATTATAGACCAAAAGCCACAGAATGTATCATCATGAACCTCATAAATAAAGACATAGATGACCTCCAAACCCTGGACCCAATTCAACTTCGTCAAGGGCAAATACTGCCTGTTACACCTGGTGGATTTCTTTAAAAATGTGACCAGGGCCATTGCTGGGGGCAAATCTGTGCACACAGCATACCTCGACTTGGAAAAAGCCTTGTACACAATCCCACGCTCGGGCATTAGAGATAAACTTAGCAAACTGAATGTAAACCCCTTTGCTGTAAGATGGGTTGCCAACTAGCTCACAAACTGGTCACACACTATCAAAGTAAGTGACTCTACATCAACCAGCAGACCTGTCACCAGCGGGGTGCCACAAGGGTCAGTGCTGGGCCCCCTACTGTTTGGTATATACTTCTCAGAAGTTCAGGCCACAACTAAGGGCTGTGGCTGACCAAGTTTGCAGATGACTGCAATTATCAAATCCTCTAATGATGTCAGTATACTTCAGGAGGGTCTTACACAGACCAACGCCATGTGTCTTAGTCATGGTCTCAAACTAAATGCAAAAAAATGCATCATCACTCCCTCTGGTAAAAACAATGTCCCTTCACACTATCACATTAACAACAATACCCTAGCTACGAAGTGGTAAGAGATCTGGTATCACTCGCAGACTGTAACCTTAGCTTTGACCACCATGTGTCTGCTGTAGCAAGGAAGGCTTTCTACATACCACACTTGATTAGCAAACACATCTAGAGCAAAGGAGGTTATAACCCCTTCATACTCAGCACTAATCAGGCCCATAATTGAGTATAACGCCCCTTTAAGCATGTACCATACAAAGCACCTGCAGCAATTAGAGACACCTCAGAGGTTTCTAACTAAGAAGATCAAGGGGCTCCAGCTCATGCCTTACACAGACTGCCTACAGTCCCTGTCACTATACTCAGTATTGTATAGACGTCTTAGGGGAGACTTATGCCTGGTTTATGCAGCAATCTCTGACCCAAACCTAATGAATTTGTTGCACATCCATAAATCAAATGGGACTAGAGGTACCCATTCCAGGGACCAAAATATGGCCTACAACTTGAATAGGATATGCTAGATGGCCAGATTTGTCTCCCAGCAACTGCTGCATCTTTGGAATAGGCTTCCAATATATGTGAAGCAGAGCACCTCTATGACACTGTTCAAAAGGAACCTGGACGAGTGGCTGGGACATCGTAAATTCTTACCAGGGATAGTACTCACAACCCTCCTGGACATGGGCAGTCATTACTAAATACAATCCTGGTATTGACTAGAGTATCTATGGCATTATAATGGGATGAAACGGCTAGGCTTGAAATGACCTCCAGGTTGATAGCCTAGTAACCTCCTGTGATCTTATGATCCCACGTCTATTTAAGATCGTTACCTTCAACCTCCATGCTGTACATGATCTGGATTCTACATACCTAAAAAGCTTCTGAGGTCTTTTGTCCCTGAGAAACAACTCAGGTCATCAGATGCAGTGCTGATGGCTCTTTCAAAGGTCCAGCTTAAGACATCTGTCAGGATTTTTTTTTTTATTTCCTTGCTCCACTCCTTTCAAATTGGATACCATGTCTGCTTTGGGACTGCAAAAATGAAATCTTCTTTTAGGAGGTCCTTAAAGTTCCATCTTTTTAGGATAGTCTGTTGTTAGCCTGGTAGGGGTGTCTATACATATTTTTATAATTTTGAAATTTTAACCTGCTTTAGATTGGCTTTACTATTGGCTTTCACTTTTCCTGCACTTTTCATGACCTTGCTTTTGGTTTTAATTATTAACTGTACTTGTTCTTTTAATTGTAAAGGAGTCGTCTTAAATGCTATACTTTAAAAAATAAATAAAATAAACAAATAAGTATTGATAGTAAGTCATCAACTGTCCATTCCAATAGGAGTTGCATGTAGTGTGCGTAAACAGTCATTGCTCGGTTCTCTAATTTATATATATATATTTTTTCAGATGCACGTGTTGATGCCGTCATCCTTTCTATGACCAAATTTTTGATGACTGCATACTTAGTGCAACTGTACTCTCCCAAAGAGATAGGTCAGTACTCTGGTGCTTTGGTTGTGACCCACTCTTGGTGATAAAATAATGCTCTGACCTTCAGTACCCACATATGGGAAACATAAAGTTCTTCTGGACTGACTATATCAGGTAAAAACAATTCAAACCTGATACTGTCATAAAGGACATAGTACAATGATAAAAATCTTTCCTTTCATCACCAAGTCATCGCAGTAATAAGGAAGAGGCCTTTGGTGCAGTTCAAATGATTTTCAGTGGGCTCTCCAGTTAATATAGGGAAGCTACTGATCCAATTTACACCTCACTAGTTCAGCCATGCCTCTGTCTGTATGCCCTTAACATAACTTGCTCAACCTTAAAAGGCATCAAGGTACATGACCAAAAGAACCGATGGTCTTGCACTCTAGTTACTCTGTGAAACTTAAAGAACTGCCCATGTTCTTGGTCTCATATTGTCTCCAGAGATGGGACTTGCACCTTACATTCCAGGTCATGAAGTACACCCTTTTCTTTGAAGCACTATGTCTCACTGCAAACATTGGGTTGTGCTACATCCTGATAAGAATATGGAAAGCTCATCTCTCATCTTATTTTCTACTACTCTGGATATTCGTTTATCAGTCACAGTCTCTAGCCCTTTCATGCAGTATGGCAGGAGTTTGATACCTTTATACTGCCTTCTTGGACACTGACACTAGAATGCGTATTCTCCTGTCATCAGGGATAGATGTCTGTTTCCATACTGCTATCAGAACCCTCTGGAGCCATTTCTCCCCTAACCTTCCCAACATCTTGATCATATCAGCTGTGACATCCTTTAAGCCTGCTGCTTTCTCTGACTAATTTTTCCTTAGTGGTGTCTTACTTCTTAAAGGGTGGGCTTTTCTTCCTCTTTTGATGCAGGTGAGTCTGGGGCAGTACAGCTTCTGTGGGGTTTTCTTCATTCAGAAGCTGATGGAAATACTCTTTCCATCTGACCTATGTCCTGTGGACTTTTGAGCATGTTATTGCTGTCATCCCTTATGAAGGGTGCCTGACTATATTATTTTGTTTTAAACACCTTTATTAAATTATCACTTAAGATATAGGCAAACATACATTAACAGAAAAGAACACAATCAATATTAAAATCTTTCTATCTTTGCCTTGCAACCTGATCAAGTTTCTTAGTGCCATCTACAGAGTCACTTTCCAGAAGCTGGTAGAATGCTTCTGATGCCTTGTTCTTTACTAGTGTGATTGCTTTCTTTGTTAGCCAACTAGTATTCCTTCTTAGCCTGCTCTCTCTTTTCTTTCTTCTACTTTTTCTTGCACTCCTTCTTTCTTTTGCTAACTTCCTGGACTTCTGCATTCCACCACCAGCTTTCTTTATGTACCTTATTTCCATACTTTGTATAGACTAACTAGAAGATGTGTATTCTGCATCTTACTGTATGTATGCTATTGTACTATCTAAATTTTTGTGCATTGCTTATATTTCTGTGGAGCTTTTCTCTCCGGGCCTCTGCTGAAAATGGGGTTTTGGCCCAGTAGGATTTCTCCGGTAAACAAATGTAAATAAATACCTGTCTCAGCTGCATAGCTGTTCTATAAGCCTCACACATGCTGGTTTGAGGCACTGCCATTCTTCTTCAACTCACCTATTTCCTCTTCATCCTGGGGTGCTAGTGCCCTTAGTGTTTCCTTGAACTCTTGTGCTTTTACTGCAGTCAACTTCCAGGTCTTCAGCCTAGTCTCCGTTGACCTTAGAGCTTTCTCTAACCACTGCCTGCAACTGATTGTAGTCCCTAGTGGTTTAAGCTGTGGGCAGACTATTTCACTAAGGATGATTTTGCAATCACTGATTCAACATCCTTATTAGGAGGAAGTGTATATGAGTTGTGTGCTGATCCTATGACTGTCTCTCATGGTGAACCATGTTTTGGCCACCACCAAGCAATTTTCCAGACAGAAGTCAACAATGGCCTCTCTTTCTTTATTCCTGCTGCCCCTCCCATATAGACCCAGGTGTCATGCTTTATCTAGTAGGTCCTGTAGATGCTGCCTGAATACATTCTTTTACTCTCTATCACAGCCTGTTGTGGGGCTTAGGTTGCAATTATAAATACTGCCCTATCCTTACAGCAGAGTCTGATTTCCATGAGTCAGTTACTAATTCTGATGACCTCCATCACTGCCTCCTGAAGCCTCTGTCATCCACTTCCAAGCTGCATCCTGTCAGTGAACCTATACTGAGTACAGCAAACCTTACTTCATGTTTGGTAGGTTGACTGGTTTTACATCCAGCTTTCACTCAACAGAGCAATCCCAGGTAACCCAAGCTGGGTAACTGGACACCAGCCAGCCAGTAGTTTATTGACTATGGGTTTAATGGTAGGAACACAGACCCCCCACACACACACACACACCATTAGCATGGGTCTCTGGCATAGGCTCAGTTCTCCACCACTCTTTTATCACTGGGAAGTACCCATATTCAGTTTTTGATGATATTAGTCAATGTGACCAAATCATCTAGGGACAGTTTTTATATCATGGAATGGCTAGCCATGATCCAGCATGCAGTATGTGATCCATCTTCTCCTGTCTAGAGGATCTGGCACACCACAGTTGATGCCTAAAGTGGTTGGTCTATATAATTCTTGCCCTGATAGGTACCACCTGGTGTCTGTACTGCCCACAGCCCCATTCAGTTTTTGTTTTGGAGGGAAATGAGGTGGAAACACTCAGCATGTTTTCGGTCAGAGGTCAGGGCTGAACCTTGTACCTTGTGCATTGGAGGCAAAGACCTTGACCATTATGTTAACTGTATCAATATTTTAGTGAATTATTAATTTTTTTGTCCCCCTCACCCCTCTATGACTATCAAGTCTGCCCTTCAAGTACTGAATAGACCCATTCATTCCTCCAAGAGGCAAGAGCTTACCAGCTTATTTGTGCTCCTGTGAGACTCCCAAGAATGGTGCTATCATCGGCTAGGAGGGTGGGGTTTTGTATATCTTCCTAATCACTGCTCCCAGGAGCCTGAGTGCTTTGCCACCACAGCAAACAAGAAGCATGTGTGCTACCATTGATGTGAGGTCTCCTGGCTAAGCAGTGCACTGCTTACAGCATGTGCATGTCAGGCTCCTTAATGTAGAATCAAGCCACTCCCCTCCCCTCCCCACCAGATGGCATTGGCTGCACATTCCTATCTTCCCTCCACTTGATCCCTTCAGTTCTCATGATGTTAACTAAACTCAGGTCATATGGGGCAGAAGAGGTGGGTTTTATCCCTCTATGCGTTAAAGCTTTTCTAAATTATTGTTAAAGCTGTTCTAAATTATTGTTTTTTTTTTTTTTTTTTGGTCCTCAGAGGACCTAGCCATCACCATGATTGTTCCTCTTCCTGCATCCAGTTCATTCTGCAAAGCAAGAGCTCTGTCACCTATTCATTCTGATCCTATTTTCCCTTACCTGGGAAGCACAATCATCCCATTCATTCCCTGGCTGGGGGGAGTCAAGTGGGAGGGAGTGGGCCAACTTGCTGGACCTGCAGGGCAGCTTACCTTCTCCTGCTGGAGCACCCCTCTCCCCTCAGAGGCTCTCTGATTTCGATTGCATGCTGCTGCCACAAAGAGCTCATCTCCACATGCTGGATCCTGAGATACATGCACAATGACAGCACATGCTCCTTAGGTCCATGCTCCAAAAATATAACACAAGGAGCTCCCACTAGGTGTCACCCAAGTGGTGAGCCAAAGCCACCTCCTTTCCCACCCCAGATGGGCAAACCAGCAAGGGTCACTCACTCTCATCCCCCCCCCCCCCAGCCAGCTCCTACAAACATCTGACTTCAATCCTCAATGATTTGCCATTGATTTGCCAGAAAACCACAATTTTGAGGAAGCAGACCAAAAATATGAGGCAAAAATTTATTTGGATATTTTGTGAAAATCGAACAGTTGAGAGGTATGCTTTAGCAGTTCTGTGTGTTTTATAATACTGACCTCAGCAAAACATTCTCAGAATGAAAAATTGTTGACAATGAAAAAAAAGAAAACTACAGAAAAAAAGTCCAGTCGTCGCTCCCTGTCATAAAGGCTGAGGCAAATCCTTTTCTGAAGCAGTGCAAGATTAGAATAGGAAAAATGATGGGACCTTTGTGACCTATGGCAAGGAAAAACAGAAATGGAGAAACTGAAAGGTACTGAGGATTTCTGGACACTAAATGTTTCCTAGATGATATTACAGAGAGAAAAAAATAAATCTGGGATGAGGTTAACTGCATTAGATGGTGGATTTATCCATTTGATATATCAGTGGCAAATGGTACCTGGTATTATTACGTTATTAACTCCTCATTTAATATACTCAAAGTATTGAGACATGGGTGGTGGAGCAAATGTGCAGAGGAGAGGATGTACTGTAAGGTTGTTGAAGAAGAGTGACATTTCTGGCTTTATCTGTGTTTGACTCTGTTTAGCAGGGTAAAATAGAACTGGTGGAAAGACTATTACTTTCTCTTTCTCTTTCGTGTGCTGTGCATTTATATTTATTCAGTGTTGTAAACTCTGCTCATTTCCTCCTTCTGCATATAGGCTGTCAGTGCATGTACTACTCCATTTATTATCTTTATTATCAGGATCAATTTAATTCTGACCAAGCTGATGTTAGTTCCAATGACTAGCCTAAGTCAAGCTCCTGTGCTGAAAATTAGGCACTGTGTGTTACTAAAATTAACTCCTACTTGATATTGGAGAGATACAAAAAATGTCTCAGAGAAGTTTGAATAAGCACCATTAAAATTTATTTGAGAAGTTTGTATAAGGATCTTTGAAGTATAATTTTCATCTGATAATCAAACAAACGGACTGGTCCAGCACACCCTTTTCATTTATGAACACAACAAGAAGACAAAACAAGGAGTGACAGACCATGAAGACATTAACAAGATTCAAAGAAACTTTATTGTCATTTAGGACCGCACAAGTGCAGCCTAAACGAAATTACAAAAGTCAGCTCACAAGAGAACTGCAGTGCAAATAACGTAGATACAGAGGTATCAAAGAATAACATAAGAAAGAAAATAACACGTATGACATGCCAGAGGTAGTTCACATTACATAAACACATTCAATACCCATTATCCAGTGATAAATAATAAATAAATACCCACCACCAAACCCCTACACTGTTAAGATATAGAATAAATAGAGACTAGTGAATAGCAGCCATTTAGTTACCACATTGCACTTGATAACCTTAGATGTGACTCAAACAGAGGACATTAGCAGGTAGTACACACTAACAGATAATGACATTAACAGGTACAGTCTTGAGCAATAGCAAGTAAGTTAAAGTTTATTAAGAGCAGTTCGAAGAAAGAAAGTACTTGAAATACATCAAAGAGTGAGACAGTATAACTGCTGGCTCAAATGTGATAATGTGAACTACGCTGTATTAATGCCCTGTAATAAAAAAAACACTGTTTAATGTTAAACATAGCATTTTCCAATCATTGCCGCTGTGGCCATGAATTTATCATTCTTTGAACTAGAATGATGCTGGAAATGATAACATAAAAGTTTTGGTGTGCAAGGAGCATAACCCCTGCATAATGGTGTGGAGG